>NW_007106201.1:0-475 GCF_000164805.1 Carlito syrichta
GAAAATCAGCCAGGCATGGTAGCACATGCCTGTAATTCTGGCTACTCAGAAGGCTGAGGCGGAAGGATCGCCGGAGCCCAGCAGGCGAGGCTGCGGTGGCCGGGAACAGCCACTGCACTCCAGTCTGGGCAACCAAGTGAGACTCCAACTCAAAAAAAAAAAATAATAATAAATTAAAAATAAATAAATAATAAAAATAAAATGTGAGCCGGGCTCGGTGGCTCAGCCTGTAATCCCGCGCCTTTGGGCGGCTGAGGTGAGTGGATTGCCTGAGCCCGCGGGTTCGAGACCCGCCTGGGCAGCGAGACCTCATCTCTACAATAAATCAAAAAATCAGCCGAGCGTGGTAGCACATGCCTGTAATTCTGGCTACTTGGAAGGCTGAGGCGGAAGGACCACCGGAGCCCAGCAGGTCAAGGCTGTGGTGGCCGGGAGCAGCCACTGCACTCCAGTCTGGGAGACAGAGTGAGACTCC
>NW_007106202.1:0-858 GCF_000164805.1 Carlito syrichta
GCCTTTTGCCAATGCTGACAGTTCATTAAAGCATTTAGATATTTAAGGTCTCATGTCCCAGGTAACCTAGGGATTTTAACAACAAGCCATTATATAACTCTCCACAATTATAGAAGGCTTTACACATTTTATTTCACTTGCTTTCACATAACATATTATTTTATTTGATCCTCATGACAACTCAATGAGATGCACAGAAGGGCTATCAACATTCTCTGAGATGTACAAAGTTGAATTATTAAATAGCCCAAGGCTACAAAGCTAGTAAGTGGATAAACAGGGCCTGTAAGCATGACGATATTGACAAGGACAATGTTTAAATACAAAAGAGCAGGTAGTATTTGTTATTCAACTCTATTGTGCTAAGTTCTCTCTAGGAGCTTTCCATGATCATAATAGACTACAGAACACACATGGTTAATATTTTCTATTTCCACTACTCTTGAGAAACTTCAAAGGTCCCTGTCATTTTGGTAAAACAAAAATTTGAATCACTAGTAGTCTTCAGGTAAGAAAATAAATTATGTAAAAGGTGGCAGCACCTCTCCTACTGCCAGTAGTCACAGGTCAGTTAGGTTGTTCCCCATTCCCAGGATATGTGGTTACTAGTTAAATGATTAAAGATCATATGCACAATTTTCTATTCCATTTAAATGCATTTTATGGTAAAAAGGTATGCTGCAGTATAAAAGAGAGTGAGACTTTAAAAACATGGAAAAGTCAGCCGGGCTCAGTAGCTCAGCCTGTAATCCCACGCCTTTGGGAGACTGAGGTGAGTCGATTGCCTGAGCCCTCAGCTCTACAATAAATCAAAAATCAGCCGGGCGTGTAGTGCGCACCTGTAATCCGGCTACTTTG
>NW_007106203.1:0-1002 GCF_000164805.1 Carlito syrichta
TGGCTACTCGGAAGGCTGAGGCAGAAGGATCGCCAGAGCCCAGCAGGTTGAGGCTGCAGTGGCCGGGAGCGGCCACTGCACTCCAGTCTGGGCGACCGAGTCAGACTCCAACTCAAAAAAAAAAAATGTTTTCCAGAATTCTCTAGTGAAACTATCTGGGTCTGGAAATTTCTTTTTCTTACAAAACTGAAAATTTAAAAATTATACACTCAATTTCTTTCATAGTTGTAGCAAATTATTCAAATTACCTGGGTAATATTAGGCCAGTTGTGGTAGTTTGTATTTCTTGGCTTGTTGACTTGTTTCATTTACTTGTCAAGTTTATATGGGCAATTTGTGTCTTCTCCTTTTTTCTTGTTGATCTCGTTAGAGTTTTTGTCAATTTATTGACTTTAATGAAGTACCAACTAGTTTAATTGGTTTTCTCTATTGTTTTTCTGTTTTTAATTTCATTCTTTCCTTGCTTTTATTTTCACTGTTTTCTTCCTACTGCTTGCTTTGGGTTTATTACATTCTCCTTTCTCTAGCTTCTTAAGGTGCGACCTTAGAATTTGAGTTGAGAATCTTCTTTTTGAATGTATGCATTGAGTGCTGTGCATTTCCAAGAGCACTTGAACAGAAGGTGTAATCTGCTGCAGTTGGGTGGAATGTTCTACAAACATTAGATACTATTGATTGATGATGCTATTGAGTTCTTTTGTGTCCTGGCTGGTTTTCTTGATTGGTTGTTCTATTAATTGTCAAGAGAAGTTTGTTGAAGTACCCAGTTATACATGTGAATTTCTCTCTTCTTTCTTTAGTTCTTTCTGGTTTTTTTGTATATATTTTTCCTCTTTGTTATTTGGTGCATACACATTTAAGATTGCTATGTCAATCAGCCTGGTGTGGTAGCGCATGCCTGTAATTCCAGCTACTTGGAAGGCTGAGGCGGAAGGATTGCCGGAGCCCAGCTGTTCGAGGCTGCAGTGACCAGGAGCAGCCACTGCACTCCAGTCTGGGTGA
>NW_007106204.1:0-710 GCF_000164805.1 Carlito syrichta
TGGCTCACCCTGTAATCCCATGCTTTGGGGGGCTGAGATGAGTGGAGAGCCTGAGCGTGCGGGTTTGAGACCCACCTGGACAACTTGGCGAGACCTCATCTCTACAATAAATAAAAAAATTAGCCAGTGTGGTAGTGCACACCTGTAGTTCCAGCCACTTGGAAGGCTGAGGTGGAAGGATCGCTGGAGCCCAGCAGGTCAAGGTTGCAGTGGCCGGGAGCAGCCACTGCACTCCAGTCTGGGTGACAGCGTGAGACTCCAACTGAAAAAAAAAAAAGTGGTACATATACACAATGGAATATTATGCAATCATAAAGAAAGACAAACAGACTTTGTCACAACTTGGATGGACTTAGATTCGATCATACTCAGTGATCTATCACAGAAACAAAGAACAGAGTACCATACGTTCTCACTCATAAGTGGGTCTTGAACAATTATCATACTATAAGAAAGGGATTGGCAGTAGTGGGAAACTGTCAGGGGAGGGAGGGGCATACTTCATCAACAAGGGTACCTGCATGATCAATGTTTATATACCTAACCCTGAAATGTATCCCACATCTTTATATTAAATTTTTTTTAAAGTGATGTTCTATGCCGAACCAACAACAAAAGGAATCTGAGCCTATGTCTTACTACGTCATTTCTCTTCTTTCCTTAAAAGTCAAGTTTCTTGAAACAGTAGCCTGGGTTTTGTTTTCCAAGTC
>NW_007106205.1:0-646 GCF_000164805.1 Carlito syrichta
TTCTTCAGGGTATATTCCCAGTAGGGGAATTGTGGGGTCATATGGGAGGTTGATATTTAGAGCTTTTAGGAATCGCCACACTGCTTTCACAGAGGTTGCACTAGTTTACACTCCTACCAACAGTGTAGAAGTGTTCCTTTTTCACCACACCCTCTCCAGCAGCTATTATTTTTTGAGTTATTGATAATTGCCATTCTGACTGGAGTTAGGTGGTATCTCAGTGTGGTTTTGATTTGCATCTCCCTGATGATTAGTGAGGTTGAACAATTCTTCATGTGTTTGTTGGCTGCTCGGATGTCCTCTTTTGTGAAGTGTCTGTTCATATCTTTTGCCCATTTGATAATGGGGTTATTTGTTTTTTCTTATCAGCACGTTTGAGTAGCTTGTAGATCCAGGATGTTAAACCTTTGTCAGACCCGGTGTTGGCAAATACTTTTTCTCAGTCTGTAGGCTGTCTCCCTGTTCTCTTGATGGTTTCTTTGGCCTTGCAGAAGCTTGTCAGTTTAATAAGGTCCCACTTGTCTATTTTCTCTCTTATGTCCTGTGGGTTTTTGGGTTTTGTTCAGGAATTGGCTGCCAGTTCAGATTTCCATGAGGGTATTTCCTTCTTTTTCTAACGTTCTTATGGTTTGAAGTTTTACATTTA
>NW_007106206.1:0-1128 GCF_000164805.1 Carlito syrichta
CGCTATGAGTGTATATGTATATATTTTATCCCAACAAGTCTACTCTAAAAATCAAATAGTAGCTGTCACACTCTTGAACAAGGAAATGCAGGGCTTCCAAGATGGCGGCCATGGGCTGAAGCAGACAGAGTTTCGGTAATTAACAAAACAAAAGAAAACGTTCTACCTGGCTAGGGGCAGGGGACAGAACTATCATGGTAATTTAGTTTCTAATCTTAGCCCTAGGGGAAACAGCTTTCGGGAACAAGGACTACCCAGTCTACCAGGAAATAGAAGTAAAAAAATATCTAGAAAGAAGCTAAACTTAGAAAGACAGAAACAATTCCGCCATGCACCTTCCATCAAGTGTACTGAGATTCACTTATAAGTTTTACTGCCATGTATGCACACTGGTCACCAATCACACGCCAATATCATAGGTATAACTGATATCCTATGTCAGAGGCGATCTTCCAGATGGGCCTTTACAGGCCTCAGCCATGTAGCTATAGATGTTGGCTCCCAACATGAAACAACTATAAAACTACTTAACTATTTGGGATAACAAGGATTGAGGGTCTCTAAAAGTAAATTACAATTTGTAGAATCAGAGGTTAAATACCTGGGATGGGACATCTAATTAGTGCAGGCAAATGGAGAATCAATCCAGAAAGTATAGCTGAAATAATTAACTACCCTAGTCGTAAACAAAAAGGGAAATCAAGAAATTCTTAGGTCTTATAGGTTACTGCAGACTATGGATTGATTCATATGCACTCAAAACTAAAAATTTGTGCTCAGAATTATTGGAGGAAGCACCAAACTCTCTCCAATGAACTAAAGAAGAAATATAGGATTTAGAAAAACTAAAACAAACCTTAATTACAACTCCTGTCCTTGCCCTTCTCTTCTTAGAAAAACCCTTTCACTTGTGCGTTACAACTGATCAGGGAATAGCTGTTGGAGTACTTACCCAAGAAAGAGAGGGAAAATAGCAACCTATAGCTTTTACGTCTAAATTATTAGACCCTGTTTCCTAGGGGCTGGCCAGATTGTGTTCAGTCATTGCAGCAACTCCTTTGTTAGAGGAAGAAAACTGAAAGTTAGCTTTTGGAGGAACTCTCTTGGTCAGCACCCTAAACCAGTTTC
>NW_007106207.1:0-731 GCF_000164805.1 Carlito syrichta
GAATTTTCCAGATATAAGAGATATTTAAATTATAGATTATCTGTTATAACAGCAGTCTCCTTCGAAAACCCTCCTGCCCTATCCCCAGTGGCTCCATTTCTCACGTGGATTTTCCCCACCCAGCAGACTTGACCATCTAGCCTAAGTATAGTAGATATGTATAAAGTTTGCTCTGAAATAAAGTCTACTTCTACATCCAGGCAAGTAATGGCTTGAGACTTGCCCTCCACTGTAATTTTGTTAGATTGTGGCTCTAGTCAGTTTTTTGTATAATTTTTTTTTTGAGTTGGAGTCTCACTCTGTCACCCAGACTGGAGTGCAGTGGCCGCTCCTGGCCACCACAGCCTCTACCTGCTGGGCTCCAGCGATGCTTCTGCCTCAACCTTCCAAGTAGCTGGAATTACAGGCGCACACTACAACGCCCGGCTAATTTTTGATTTTATTGTAGAAATGCGGTCTCACCAAGTTGCCCAGGGGCGTCTCGAACCCGCTGGCTCAGGCAATCCACTCACCTCAGCCTCCCAAAGGTGCAGGATTACAGCCTGAGCCATCGAGCCCGGCTTGTATAAATTTTATAGCAGCTTATTTAAAGAAGTTCCTCCTTGGGACAAAAACTTTCCTTGCAGGTACCTCACTTTACTGAAGAGACTTGGGCTGTGCCAATAAGCCTCCAGGCTGATGGGGTTTTTTTGTTCAACTTTTCCATTATAAAGAAACCACTCTGACCACCT
>NW_007106208.1:0-755 GCF_000164805.1 Carlito syrichta
AATATTAATGAATTTTCCTTTGGCATAATGACTGCTTATAATTAATGCTATTAATTTACTTTACTATTTATGTTCTTTTTCACCTTCCCATTCAAATTGGAATTTTCTATGATGCCTGAGCACCTATATAATTTTTTTAAAGTAACTGATCTCCTATTTTTAGATCTCTTATTTACAGATTATATTAATATTTATATATTCATTTTATTGATATTTAAAATAAATTGAGTGCTATATAAAGTATTTAAATATGTATTTTATTATGTATCTATAAATAATATTTATATATGTATTATGTTATCAGTGGAATTTATATAAATATAACAGAACATATATTTATATTTGTATAAAAGTGTTATTGCTAACTACATCTCGCTCAATTTGTCATCTTTCTCCAATTTCCAACTATTGTGCTGTATAAATTTTTAAAATTTTTTCTGAAATGCAACTTTTCTGAAAATTTGTCTTTAATGTAGCTCAAAGACAATATGTTCTATAAACTATTGCACAACTCAAGATATTTTCACTTTAAGTGATTTCATCATTTAAATGTCATCGTCCTAATCTTTCTTTAGCCTGTTTACTAATATCAAGAGTGGAAAATAGAGTTCGATACTAGTATAATTTCTTTTATTTTTTGGCATCTATAACCTATATTTTCCACCTAAATGCTTATTTTGAAATTTTTAATAATTTTGTTATTTTTTTTGAGATCAGTAATTTTATAATTTACACCTAGGCACATGTATTTTTTA
>NW_007106209.1:0-807 GCF_000164805.1 Carlito syrichta
CCATGCAGTCCCATGTTCAACACAGCCCATGGCTGGGTTTGGTGGCTCAGCCTATAGTCATAGCACTTTGGGAGGCCAAGGAGAGTGGATTTCCTGAGGCTGCAGGTTCAAGATCAGCCCAGGCAACTTAGTAAGACCTCGTCTCTATGAAAAATCAAAACAGCCAGGCATGGTAGTGTATGCCTGTAGTTCTGCCACTTGGATGTCTGAGGCAGAAGGATCACTGGAGCCCAGTGAGTGGGTCAAAGTTAGGATGATCATGAGTGTACCACTGCACTCCTGCCTGGACGACAGTGTGAGACTCCATCTCAAAAAAATAAACACACACACACAGTCCTTCTCATTCCCTGTTGTCTGACACTACCCTCACTCATATATTCACATGTTTTTCCCACACCCTACAGGCATTCTGCTAAGGTGATCCCAGCACCATGAAATGTTGCCTTAAAACTCAAGTAAAGTCTACCCACCAGGATCAAAATGAAAGAGCAATGGGATTTTGTGTAATGAGCCAATAATATCACATGGATCACATCAAGGAATGTGCAAATTAGTACAAGAAGTAGATGTGTAGGCAAGCAGTATTGTTACAGGAATAAGTGTACAAAAGAGATATGTATAAAGTATTGAAGTACCACAAAGAAAAAGTGTGGGCAACTCTACTTGGGGAGTTTTAAAAAATAACAAAAAGCAAGATGCTTAAGCTGTGTCTTGAAAGATGAGTTGGGAGCCAGGCTTGGTGGCTCAGCCTGTAATCCCAGTGCTTTGCGAGGCTGAGGTGAATGGATTGCCTGAGCCCGCGTGTTC
>NW_007106210.1:0-1216 GCF_000164805.1 Carlito syrichta
CAGAGTGAGACTCCAACTCAAAAAAGAAAAAAAGAAAAAGAAAAGAAAAGAGAGAAGCAAACCAAAGCAAAGAAAAGAAGGCTAAGAGGGAGAGCTATCCAGGCTATGGTAAGGAGTTAAGCTTTCATTATGAGGATGATGGGATACTCTGCTAAAACAAGGAAATGCCATGACCTAACTTGCATTTCTAAAAAGCCATTCCAGCTACTTTCCAGGAAACACTTGTGAGAAAAAACTAATAGTTTAGGGAAGAAAGTTGGGGGTTTTGACTTAGGAGATAGAAGTAGTAAGTGAAGTAATCAGATTAGAGAGATATATACACACACTATATATAATAAATATACGTATAATATATATAAAATAAAATAAATATAAGAAATATATTTATATATACTTTTCTTTAGTTGGAGTCTCACTCTGTCACTCAGGCTGGAGTGCAGTGGCACACTCACAGCCACCATAACCTTGACCAGCTGGACTCAGGTGATCTTTCTGCCTCAGCCTTCAAGTAGCTGAAAATACAGGCACAGACCACCATACTCAGCTAATTCTTTTGACTTATTGTAGAGACAAGGTCTCGCCAAGATGCCCAGGCTGGTCATGAATCCCTGGGTTCCGGCAATCCTCTCACTTCTGCCTCCCAAAATTCTGGAATTACAGGCATAAGCCACCATGCCCAGCTAGTTTTGGTTATATTTTTAAAGTAAAGCTTGTGCTGGTAGATTGAATGCAGGGTATACAGGAAAGAGAGGCATTAATGAGGCCTCCCTGATTTGAACTATTAACTGAGGTAGTGAACACTGGGAAAATAGTAATAAGTTTGGATCTTTTTGTAAAAAAGATACTTATCAGACAGCCAAATGGAGACAAAAAGTACACAAAAGGAAATTTTTTAAAATTGAAAAATAATCCCTCTACTTAAAAATAACAAACATCTGCTAACATTTCCTTTGAAACTAATTAGATAAATTTGAAAAATAACTTTCTCCAAGTAATTTTTCCAAAGTGACTTTATATAAACATAAATATCTCAAAAATCAAATAGAAATACAGTGTAAAACAGGAGTCCCCACTGATCATAGTCATTTGACATCCAAAGCTTTCTCTGAATAATCTAAAAATTATCTCCAAATACAAGTAGTAACATGTGAGCTAATATTTTTTATCCCTAAAAATATTCAATTAAATTTTCTACTATAGCAAGTCAAGATGCTTT
>NW_007106211.1:0-1012 GCF_000164805.1 Carlito syrichta
TTGTATAATTATTATAAGTACAGAAGTATAAAGATGTTTTTTGCCCATAAAGGAAGCTAATGCAATGTTTGTATGACTAAGAGTAGGTGAGTCTCATCATTTATAGGCTTAAGTTCAAAGGAAATTATAAGATGAATACCCTAATTATGAAGGTACAGTTTAGCCATTTAGAAAGGCAATGTGAAAGCTGGTATTTAACAAGAAATAAAGTGATACTGCTGCAGGATCTCATTTGCTGTCTTAAAATACTGTTTAAGCCAAGAGCCAGAAGAATTTGGAAAGCAATCTAAAGCTGGATATCTAGGATAGAAAATAATTACTATCAATTCTGAGTATTCACCAAAAAAGCATTTTGTGAAGTGGTATCACAAGATGATGGAATAGAAGGTAGCCTACTCATATTCCCCCAACAGCAAGAATGCCACATATTTCACAGTCAAAAGCATCTCTTCAGAAGCCTCAGGGTTCAGGTAGGGGTTTCTGCAGTTGTGGTGGAGACTAGTTCTTTGGAGGGTCGATTTAAAAGGGCAGACCAATACCTACACAGCCAATCTGCCAAGCTTGCTCCTGGTTCAATGCTGGATATGGCCCTCCCAAGGGGCTTGGCTATAGCCCTGTTTGGTCTTGAGCCTGCAACCAAAATGATCCACCAAGGGCCCCCAGAGGAACTGCACACACTAGCGTTTTGATGGAAAGGTCTGTCTGTCCAATAACATCAGTCTCAGCATCACTGCTGAGCCACTGCCATATGGCTTGGCTCCAGCCCTCCTTAACTGTGGTCCCAGATCATAGCTGCTGGCACAAGTATCCAGAGGGACACTCACTCATATCTCACAGGCCAGGAGTCTGAGTCTCCCTAACCAGTGTCCCAACCTCCATTCCACAGTAGTTTCCTAAAGAAGTCAACCTCAGCTCTGATCCCTGATGCTGTAATCAGTGAGCTATCCCAACTGTGCTCAAACCTACTAGGAAATGAATACCCCTCTGAGCCATGACACTAGGCTATCCAGCC
>NW_007106212.1:0-1027 GCF_000164805.1 Carlito syrichta
CAGGCATGGCCTCGGTGGACCTGACAGTCAGCTGTTGCCAGGCCAGAACATGGGGTAACAGACTAGAGTCTTAAACTTCAACCAACCTGGAAAACTGGAACTTTAGATAAATTTATTTATATGGCAATTCAATTTTTAAAATGAGAGCCAAACAAAATGGGGTTGCATTCTGATCTCAGCCTATGAGCTTCCAGTTTGCAACCTCTGATTTAATTCTCTCCTCAGCTACCTGTGTTCCACTTTAGTTCGAAGCTGTTAGGATTGGGGTTGGCAGGGAAGGACATCGCAAATACAGCCAGAAGAACAGCACTAATGGCAGGTGGAGAGGAGAGCTCCACTACACAACTTCAAACTTTCTCCTGTGTGCTGGAGGGTAAGGAAGGCAACATCAGAGCTCTGGGAGACCAGAGCAACCCCATCCTCACATAGCTCTGTCTCTTCACTACCACTGTGGGCTTCTATCTTTACTAACCTTAGAGTTCCCATCCTATGAGAAAGGCTTTGCTAGGATGTTGAATGCTATGACAAACAATGTTGTGTTGACTTACCTATACACATCTCATCATCTACTTCTGCATCTCCTATGCACTGAAATTTAAATTCATTTAAGGAATCTGCAAACATCTACTTTGCTGAAAACAAATCTAGAGAGAAATAGAAAAATCAGAAATTACTGAAAGTAAATTGGCTTTCTGATTTGCTGACCTTCTTGTTCCTTCTGTGAAAATGACAGCAAAAGATTTGTTCTGGTCCATTTAGAAGCACAAATAAGCTGGGCTCGGGGCTCAGCCTGTAATCCCGCTTCTTTGGGAGGCTGATGGTGAGTGGATTGCCTGAGCCCGCGGGTTCGAGACCCGCCTGGGCAGCGAGACCTCATCTCTACAATAAATCAAAAAATCAGCCGGGCGTGGTAGCGCATGCCTGTAATTCCGGCTACTTGGAAGGCTGAGGCGGAAGGATCGCCAGAGCCCAGCAGGTCGAGGCTGCGGTGGCCGGGAGCGGCCACTGCACTCCAGTCTGGGTGATT
>NW_007106213.1:0-471 GCF_000164805.1 Carlito syrichta
CCAGCCTGGGCAACTTGGTGAGGCCTCATCTCTACAATAAATCAAAAATTATCTGGGTGTGGTCATGCATGCCTGTGGTTCTGGCTACTTGAGAGGTTGAGGCAGAAGAATTGCAATTGCCTGAGCCCAGTAGGTCGAGACTGTGGTGGTCATGAGTGGCCACTGCACTCCAGCCTGGGTGATGGAGTAAGACTCTGACTCAAAAAAATATTGTAATACTCAAAAAATATACCCACAATAAAAAATGAATACAAGTCACATTTGACTTCTGCCATTGCAAGAGGAGCTCAAAAAGTGGTTCCCATTGGCATCTAGATATTTCTGATGATAGCGAATGATTACAGTACTTGCTGCTGGGCAAGGCCTCCTGGGTCTTCCCTTGTGCACATCACACCCAGGACCAGGCATCTCACACTCCTCAAGGAAGTACGCTATATTCAGATGTGTGGGAGGCTCTGTTGCATATTCCAC
>NW_007106214.1:0-794 GCF_000164805.1 Carlito syrichta
TTTTTGCCTTTTGAGTCCTCCCTTTACTGGAGAGATTTATTCTACACAGATGGCAAAAATGTTACATGGTAGCCGACATGGTAACTGACAGAATTCTAGCAATGATTGTCTAGATAACTACAGTCCTCTTCAGAAACCCTAAACTTGTTCTATTATACTCTGTTCTTAGGATGTCATGTGGCCAAAAGAATGAGAATGAGGAAAATTAGTCCTTTCATTTCCTGATACATAGACATTCTGTTCACTCTGGAGATTTTTTACTATGGCCTATGTGTGGTCAAAAGACAAAGAAAAAAGTACTGATTTAAAAAAAGTAAATTAGCAGATTCCTAAAGAATGGAAACTTTGTTTTGACAGGGTTAATGTAAGTCAAATTTAGTCCTCAATGTAAAATTGTAATGCTATACTGAGCCAATATTAGGAGGGTTGTCAAACTAATTTTTAAACAAATCTTGTTTAGTTTTTTGTGAATAAAATAATATGTACTTTGATTTCTTAGTAAGGAAACTGGTTTCATTTGGTACATTCTTCATTTGAAATTACATATAAGGTTGAACATTTGGGGTAATATTTCAGCACTGTCACATTTTAGCTGTTTGATTTTGGATAAATTACATAATCTCTGAGATTAGTCTCTATCTGTAAAATGGTTATCATTATGACTATAAAGCAAAATTGTTGTGAGGAGTAAAGGAAATTGTATATATAAAGTATGTTTCACATACTTTATGTTTGATATGTTTGAGTTAAAGATTGTCATCTTTGCCGGACTCAGTGGCTCAGCCAGTAATCCC
>NW_007106215.1:0-813 GCF_000164805.1 Carlito syrichta
TGTCTACTGACAAACAGAAAATTAAGTTTCATCCTCTATAATGCAAATTACCAGCAATTTGGTACAATTTTTTCCCTAAGATTTCTTTCAGCTAGTTAAAGAATGGAAGTGAATTCTAAGTTAGGGTTTTCATTTAAATTCAGATTACATTTTTAAAATGGAAGCTAATTTTTTTTTGAAGTTAGAAAAAAGTGTTATTTTGGATCTAAACGGGTTTTCCTGGATACAGTCTAGCATTCTAAAACAAAATGGAATAATATTAAAATATGCATAGAAATAATTCATAGGTCAAATTCAATAGTCATGTCAGAATAAAAACATATGTTAACATAAAATTGTTTATGAATCTTGATAGATCATGACCCGTAGAAACTAAAGTAGAATACATTTTAAAATCAAAATTTAACATTAAATCAGAAATTTGTTTAATTTGGAAATTATAATAGGTATAGAATAGAGATTGCCACGGTTTTTAAAACTATAGTTTTGTAAATTTTTCTACTTTAAAATCAGAAATAAGTGAAAGCAAGGAAGTGATCACTCATTTCTGTAATTTATAATCTTACCTTTTTAAAACAGGACACCATGCTTATTATGGTCCAGGGACCATACTTAAATATTTTAAAATAGTAACTGATTTCAATTTTCATAAAACCTAAAATAACAATCACAAAGGTAAGAAGAGCTAGCACCTCATCTAAGCAACTTTGGCTTTCCAGGTAAAATCTGCAGTTCTGCTTCCAAACTTTCCCATGGATGGCAGTCCTGACTGTGACCCAAAGTCTCATCACCATCCTCACCTGAAAAGCACCG
>NW_007106216.1:0-1382 GCF_000164805.1 Carlito syrichta
CCAGCCTCCACTGATTCTTATCATGTAATTTCACATCTGATTTTGAAAATATGTTTATGAGTTCTGATGTTAACTAGTTACAGAGACTATGTTTAATTCTTAATACAATGTTTCTAAAATTGGAATTCACTATGTATTCTTAGAGGCTGAGAAACATTTTTTTTCTTTTTTTTCTATTTTTTTGAATTGGAGTCTCACCCTTTCACCCAGACTGGAGAATGCAGTGACCGCTCCGGGCCACCGCAGCCTCCACCTGCTGGGCTCCTGCTGGGCTCCAGGGATCCTTCCACCTCAGTCTTCCAAGTAGCTGGAACTACAGGCGCGCGCTACCATGCCTGGCTAATTTTTTGATTTATTGTAAAGATGAGGTCTCGCCAAGTTGCCCAGGCGGGTGTCGAACCTGCGGGCTCAGGCAATCCACTCACCTCAGCCTCCGAAGGTGCGAGATTACAGCCTGAGCCACCGAACCTGGCTTAAGAAACATTTTTTATTAGCACGAGTCCACATGCTATTCAAAGACCATGAGACACTAGATTAGGTTATCTGTCTTTCCAGTTCAAAAAATGTTCTATTGTATTGCAAGTCTATCAATAATTTATGGAGATCAAATTTTAAAAGCACACTTAGAGAAAGCAACTTCACAAAAAGTGTTATGATATCTAAAGCAACCACGTTCTACTTGTTTTCCTTTTGAAATTATATGCAAAAACTTTTGAGATAACAATAAGCAGTCCGTAGGCAAAATTAAACAGGTCTGTCAAAGTTTTATAAGCAATGGTCACTAACTATCATTTCAAATGGTTGAACTACATATAACTAGAAGTCAGAAAATCCAGATTCTTTTCTAGTTTGCCTCTGGCTTGAAATAACACCTTGGTATTAGAGTGATTCATTCATGCAACCTCATTTTTCACAATTTTAGTACACCATGCTACTCAGTGAATAAAATGTGCAATAAATACCGAGAATTCATATTATAAGATGATAATCCATATGTTTAAAATGTTAATTTATATAATAATGAGGAAAATAAATCTACAAATACTCGCTTTTCTTAATTTTATCTGTGACTATATACAATGTAAAAATAATTTTGTTTTTGAATGTAATTATAAAATTTATGACCCAGTTTTTAAAACATTTATGTTCAAATTTACTTCATCTCACTTAAAACTTTTTGTAATTTGCTAATTAGCACTTGAAGATATTTTATTGGTAGAAATCAGTCTATATGGCTAAAAGCTTAAAAATAAAAAATGCATTGTTACTCATACATCATAATTTTAAATCGTTAGAAAGCCATATACTCTAAAATAAATTCTCCACTTGTGTATCTTACTTATTAAATAATCTTAACACCAGTAAAGAGAAGATGTTTGCTA
>NW_007106217.1:0-846 GCF_000164805.1 Carlito syrichta
CGCATCTATCTACTGTAAGCAACTAGGAAACCAAACAAAACATATGTAACAAAAGTTGCTACATATTGTAAACAAATATCAAATCACTACTGTCACAAAGAGAAAGAAAAACAATGAGGTGAGCTCTCAAATTACGTCAGCTTCCTGCTTGCAGTTTTCAGGTCACCACACAGAGTAAAACAAACAAACAAACAAACAAGCCTAACTTACATTATTGTAAGATTAAGAAAAAATACATCAGAGTAGAGGAAGTTGAAGGCAATTAGAATTTGTGGAGCAGAACACTGTAGGAGAAGGAGCTATAGAAAAATTGAGATTCAGAAACCTTCACAGAGTTCCCATGAGCCTTTGACTGAGTTCTAATCTGTTCCTATGTGAGAAGAAATTTCTTCAAAGCCAGAAAATTACAATCACAGAGCAATAGTCTAAAGAATTCCCTGCGTACAAACAGAACAGGGAATACTTCATGTTTTTGTCAATGCAAATGGAAAGGTCTCCATAGAGATATTGGAAAAAACATTTAGATGAATATTACCTCAGTAGCATCAGTATTTGGGCTATACTAGACTTGTAGTAATGCCTGCTCTGGAGGACAAGAGGTAGAGAAGTCAACCTCTAGAGTGCCAATTTCTTTCTAAGAAACATGAAAACTCCATTATATATCTAAAGAAAGTCCAAAATTCCTCAAAATAAATCCTACAATTAAATTAAATCTAACATCTAGTCAAAAATCGCCTGACTTTCAAAAAATCAGACACATATGATCTATAGAGAGGAGAAAAATCAATAAAACAGCTTTAGAAATTATAGAGAAAAATTGGAACTAGTAGATAATGCTAGCGGATA
>NW_007106218.1:0-1192 GCF_000164805.1 Carlito syrichta
AAAATCTTTCCCAGATATCCAATCCCTAAGAACTTATGCAGCCACAAAACCATCTCTACATGAAACACTTAAGAAAGTACTAAACACAGAAGAAAAGGAAAAAAGAACAACGTTCTTCACAAGAGTACAGGGAAAAGAATAAAATATACACGAACCAACCCCAAAACCAAAAGAAAGACAAAAAAAAAGAAAAAAAAAAAGAAAAAACCAAGTGGAAGAACAATAACTCAATAAGAACTCCATGATAGGGACGAACTCTCACATTTCAATAATTACTCTGAATGTGAATGGACTAAACGCACCACTGAAAAGACATAGAATGACAAAATGGATAAAATATCACCAGGCAACAATATACTGCCTTCAAGAGACCCATCTCACTAGAAAGGAGATACACAGACTCAAAGTAAGAGGATGGGAAACAAATTTTCAGGCGAATGGAACACAAAAGAAAGGAGGAGTCGCGATCCTAATTTCAGACAAAATACCATTTAAGCTATCAAAAATTAAAAAAGATACAGAGGGCCACTACATAATGATAAAAGGTTCACTCCATCAACAAGAAATATCTATCCTAAACATATATGCACCCAACATAGGCGCACCAACATTCATAAAGCAACTTCTAGGAAAACTAAAGAAAGACATTGACTCTAACACCATAATAACTGGGGACTTTAATACACCACTCACAACCTTAGACAGATCATCAGGACAAAAAATCAGCAAGGAGATCCGGAACCTCAATGAGACTCCTGGACCAAATGGACTTAATTGATACCTATAGAACACTCCATCCAAAGACCACAGAATACACATTCTACTCATCACCACATGGAACATATTCTAAGATCGACCACATAATTGGACACAAATCAAGTATAAGCAAATTTAAAAGGACTGAAATTCTGCCATGCACCTTTTCGGACCACAGTGGAATAAAAATAAACATTGACACCAACAAAGTCCCCCCAAAACCCACAAAGACATGGACACTAAACAGCATGATGCTAAATAACTCCTGGGTCAATGATGACATCAAAATAGAGATCAAAAGATACCTGGAAACAAATGAAAATAAAGAAACATCTTACCAAAATCTCTGGGATGCCTTAAAAGCTGTAATAAGAGGGGAATTTATATCCCTACAACACACATGAGGAAAATGGAAGGAACAGAAATTGACAACCTA
>NW_007106219.1:0-817 GCF_000164805.1 Carlito syrichta
AATAGAGAGGGACTTATAGGAAATGCATTTTGAGACTGGGCAGCATAGTGAGATTCCATCTCTACAAAAAAATAAAAATAAAAAAAATTAGCTGAATGTGGTGGAGGGACCTGTAGTCCCAGTAGCTCAGGAGGCTGAAGCAGTAGAATCACTTGAGACTAGGAGAGGGAAGCTGCAGTGAGCTATGATTACACCACTGCACTCCAGCCTGGGTTAAACAACGATACTTTGTCTCAGAAAAAAATATAAATAAACAAAAAGGGAAAATATCCTTTGATAAAAATTATTAAATTTTTGTCCCTTTTTAGAATACCTGACTTTTATCATAGATGTTGTTTTTGAAATTGTAACAACCAATAGTGGTTACATTATAACACAAACTTTATTACATAATAATGGTTGCAGCAACATCTTCCAAAGAATCAGATCTGTATAAGTGCATCTTTAAAACTTATTTATAAATTTACTTCATACACTTTTCCCAATAACTACCAACAGTAATGACCAGAGAGGATGTGAGATACTGGCTTAGGAGTGATGATACAGTTCTCAGCTCTGCGCAAACCCAAAGATGATTTACTGCTAAATCCCTCAAAGGAAATTATGTGTGGGATGTGAGAAAGGGGAATGCTAAATGGCATATCTGTGTTTGAGTCTTCCAAGAATGTTTGAAATTTAGACCAGTGTACTATCATCCATGATTTCATATGTTTTCAACCACCTACATTATTAAAGATAAACACTTGCCTACTAGAATCCCTTTAGAAAATCTATTGACAAACATACACCCACAAAACACCTCCTGAGTGTATGCATT
>NW_007106220.1:0-828 GCF_000164805.1 Carlito syrichta
TCTGGAGTTTGGGGTCTGTAGGGATAAAGCAACCCCCACAGGCTTGCTTAGTCTGAGGCACCCTCATCCCCTGGGCCTCTGGCAGTGGCAGTGACCAGGTCAGGCCCTGACCATCCTCACCAAGACCTGCCCAGGCAGTCCTTGGGGAGGCTGCTGGCCTCACTGACACTCAGAACTCGCTGTTCTTCTATGAGCTCCTTATTGAGTGACTGCTGTATGCAGGGTCCTCTGCCTGCCAGACTCCATCCCAGGAAACTCAGCAGGCCACCAGTCAGTGAACAGGTGGTTTCAACTTCACATTCAGGTCTATAGTTCTTTCAAAGGCTAAAGCTGGAGTCCAGCACCATGCCTTGCTGTCACTCTGCTGATATGTGTTCAGCAGCAGTCTTTTGATCTGTTACATAACCCTCCTTAAGAAAGACTGTGTGTGCCCTTGGCACTTGGTATGTAAAACTGGGAACAAAACTCTGCAGGGGTGTGTCATGGAGGCAGACGTTTCCAACACATGTAGAGCTGGTGAAAAGCAGTACACTTTCTCGTTGCTGTGGGTGTCTTCTAAATCCCCTGGCACTTTTCTCATAGTGTATGATGAGTGTGAGGTTTCCATACGAGTTCCCAGCGTGGCTAAGACACACTCCTCTGGAGTCTTCCCCATAATTCATTGAGCATGCACTGTTCAAAGCTACTTTTTGGACCTTCCTGAAGACCTCAACCCCCTGTCATTATCCTGTGCTGAATATCCAGGTCACAGGAGGGCGACGGGGGGAGAGCTCTTCACCTCAACTCTGGGCTTTGTTCTGTCCTGATAGAGTTCCTTGAGAAGAGGAA
>NW_007106221.1:0-840 GCF_000164805.1 Carlito syrichta
CAGCACTGCCACCTAAGTGCATGGTGGCAAGTTTGTGAACTGAATTGTCAGACCTTATATACCATCAAGGTTCAGACTGCTGTAGACATGGACTTCCCTTCCTCTCTCCCTCCTTTGATCTTCTTTCCTTCCTTCCTCCTTCTCTCCCTCCCTCCTTTCCTCCCTACCTCCCTTTCTTCCCTCCTTTCCTTCCCCTCTCTCTCTCCCTTCTTTCCTTTTCCTTCTTTCTATCTTGCCTTTCTTTTCTGTTACTGTTTCTCTTTTCTTGGTTGAATATACTGAAAACAAGAATTTGTTAAAATACAAACTACATTCCACAACATGTTTAGGTTTTACAAATAGAAGCACTTTTATTTGATTTAAGTTTGGTGTAAACTTCTGCAAAGAAAGTTAGAATATTGTAATCGCCATCTCAAAAATAATTTTTTGAGAGAACAATGATCCAAAGATAAGAACAAAGAACCTTGCAGAAATTCATTTGCAATTTCATTACATCCGTTTATAAACTATCATAATCTCTGATCTGTTTAATGTTATTACACTATAACCTTAACAAAGACTATTTTAAAGTAGGAGTTTGCATTTCAGATTTAAAAAACTCTTATAATAACATAATATGACAACGAGGGATATTTTATGCATTTAATCAAATTAAAAGGAAACTCTAGGTTATAGCAGAGAACAGAGGAAATCAAACTATTTTTTCTTAATTGGGACTTTGTTGATTTTTCAGCTAGTTGAAAATTAAAAAAAAAAATAACATACCAGGTGGGAAATTCTATTTTTAAAATCAGCACTGAAAGAAAACTACTATACATATCTAAAAATATAAAGTATTTT
>NW_007106222.1:0-789 GCF_000164805.1 Carlito syrichta
AGTTTTCTTAGCATCCAACCTTGGCTTAAACTGTATTTATAATAACTTTACTTAAATATAAATAAACCTAAAAGCATTGATAAACATCGTATGCTTATATTTCTTAAAATGGCATAAAACCAAAGCAAATTAAAAATTTAAGAGTATGACACGATAAAAACTCAAATTGACAATATAAATTCAATGTGATGAATGATGCTGTTTGCTGTAACTAAATTAACAATCTCAAAATAAATATGTAACTGTGAAATTGCACAGATTACCTTGTATATCTGACATAGCCTATGTTATCTGATGTCATGGGAAGGACCAACTATCCACCACTCTTCTCGAATAGAAATCTGCCTGGGGAAGGGGGGCACACCTCATCAACAAGGGTACCTACACAGTGAATATTTGTATACCTAACCCTGAAATGTACCCCAAAATTTTAAAATAAAAAAATTTTACAGTTAAAAAAGAAGAACTTCTGTAATACTCTTATGTGTACAAATTGTGAAGTTCTCCAGCATTTACTTGGCATGAAGGAATTATTAGGATTTCCATGTCAGTGGTCTCTACTTCTTGCCATTAGACCACAATAATCATAAGTGTACATCTTGGCAATGTAGTGATCATAAACCAAAATGCAACACAGAAACTGAAATGCTGTGGCCATCCTTCATAACTACCTTGTCCCTAACAGACTTACACCCATTTATCAAAATGAAAACATAATATCTTAACATCTATTTAAAGATCCTGAAAACTTACGGACCCCGGAGACTAGCTCTGCAGCATCCTTTGATA
>NW_007106223.1:0-1098 GCF_000164805.1 Carlito syrichta
TCGGAGTGCAGTGGCCACTCCCGACCACCGCACACAGCAGCCTCAACCTGCTGGGCTCCGACGATCCTTCCGCCTCAGCCTTCCAAGTAGCCGGAACTACAGGCACGCGCTACCACGCCCGGCTAGTTTTTTTTTTATTTATTGTAGAGATGAGGTCTGACCAAGTTGCCCAGGCGGGTCTCGAATCCACAGGCTTAGGCAGTCCACTCACCTCAGCCTCCCAAGGCGCAGGATTACAGGCTGAGCCACCGAGTCCAGCCCTCCACTTTCTTCCGTATGAGGCTTGGTAAAATATTTGTTGAACGAATGATGGAGGCAATCAGTCAAATAATAGTAATCCCTAAAACAATAGAAAAGGAGCCAGGCAGGATCTGGCAGGGCAAAATGACTTTGACATAAGCTGGGGAGTCCTGGGGGAAAGGGAGATCACCAGAACAAGCAAAGACAGGTGATGCCAGGTGTGCACAGGTGAAGACAGATAAAGGCAGGTGTGCACAGGTAATGTCAAGTGTGCACAGATGTGCACAGGGGAAGGCAAGTATGCACAGGTGAAAGCAAGTGTGCATAGGAGAAGGCAGGTGTGTCCTGGTAGAAGTGAGTGCTCTGACCAGCAAGTCTCCCCACTCCCTGGGCCTTGCCAGAGTCCTCCATGCATTCTCCATTTTTTTTCTGCTTGTTTTTCACAGCAGCAGGAGGTTCTCTCACACATCAGACATTGGACAATTCACTCATTTCTACATAATCTCATGACTTCTGGTTCAGTGTCATAAGCCCGGTGCTGTAAGTATCCCCAGATTTCACAGATCCCCCAACTGCCACACAGAGGTGCCCTCTGTGTCTCACCTCTGGATCGGATTGTGCACTTCTATTCTCTGTTCATTTTCCATGGGTTTATTTTCTGTGAAATTTTTTTTTTCTGGGTCTTTTTTTTTTTTCTTTTTTTTTTTGAGTTGGAGTCTTGCTCCATCAGACTGGAGTGCAGTGGCATACTCCCAGCCACTGCAGCCTCAACCTGCTGGGCTCTGGCCATCCTTCCGCCTCAGCCTTCCAGGTAGCCAGAACTACAGGCACGTGCTACCATGCCTGGCTAATTTTTGA
>NW_007106224.1:0-865 GCF_000164805.1 Carlito syrichta
TCACTCAGTATTATAGACTCTAGTTCCATCCAGGTTGCTGCGAAATTCATGATTTTGTTCTTTTTTATGGCTGCATACTATTCCATCGTGTATATGTACCACATTTAAAAAAATCAAGTCCTCTTTTGATGGACAGCATGGTTGCTTCCAGGTTCTTGCTATTGTGAACAATGCTGCAATAAACATACGTGTGCAGTTGTCTTTTTTATAGAGTGATTTGTGTTCTTCCGGATATATTCCCAGTAGGGGGATTGTGGGGTCATATGGGAGGTTGATATTTAAAGCTTTTAGGAATCGCCATACTGTTTCCCACAGAGGTTGCACTAGTTTGCACTTCCACCAACAGTGTAGAAGTGTTCCCTTGTCGCCACACCCTCTCCAGCAGCTGTTATTTTTTGAGTTATTGTTAATTGTCATTCTGACTGGAGTTACATGGTATCTCAATGTGGTTTTGATTTGCATCTCCTTGATGATTAGTGAGGTTGAACATTTTTTCATGTGTCTGTTGGCTGCTCAGATGTCTTCCTTTGAGAAGTGTCTGTTCATATCTTTTACCCACTTTATAATGGGTTGTTTGTTTTTTTCCTTTCAGCATGTTTGAATTCCTTGTAGATCCAAGATGTTAAGCATTTGTCAGACCTGGAGATGGCAAATACTTTTTCCCAATCTGTAGGCTGTCTCCCTGCTCTCTTGATGGTTTCTTTGGCTTTGCAGAAACCTGTCAGTTTAATTAGGTCCCACTTGTCTATTTATCGCCCGTGGGTTTTGGGTTTTGTTCAGGAATTGGATGCCAGTTCCAATTTCCATGAGGGTATGTCCCTTCATTTTCTAAAGTTCTTATGGTTTGAGGTTTTACATTTAGGTC
>NW_007106224.1:1177-5195 GCF_000164805.1 Carlito syrichta
GTTTTCCAGCACCATTTACTGAATGGATTCTCCTCTCCCCGGTGGTAGCTGGTGGAGGCTTTGTTGAAGATGAGTTGGTTGAGAAATTGAGGTTTTGCTTGTGGAATCTGAATTCTATTCCATTGGTCTATTTACCTCTTCCTATACCAACACCAAGCTGTTTTGATTATTGTAGCTTTATAGTAAAGTTTCAAGTCTGGTAATGTGATGCCACCTGGTTTGTTTTATTATTATTATTATTTTGCTGAGGATTGTTCTGGCTATACTTGGTCGTTTGTGTTTCCATATGAATTCCTGTGTTGTTTTTTCTAGGTCTGAGAAGAATGTTGCTGGTAATTGATGAGAATTGCATTAAATCTGTAGATTGCCTTAGGTAAGATGAACATCTTCACAATGTTGATTCTTCCGATCCATGAGCATGGGATATTTTTCCATTTGTTTGTGTCATCTTTGATTTCTTTGAGCAGTGTTTTGTAGTTTTCATTGTAAAGGTCTTTCACAATACTGATTAGGAAGATGCGAAGGTATTTCATTTTTTTGTGGCTATTGTGAATGGAATTGTGTTTTTATTTGGGTTTTTGCTTGTTTATTATTGGTATAAAGAAATGTGATTGTCTTTTGCACATTTCTTTTATATCCTGAGACTTTGCCAAGGTACTTTATCAGTGTAAGGAGATTTTTGACAGATTCTCTTGGGTTTTCAAGGTACACGATCATGTCATCTGCAAAGAGAGATAATTTGACTTCCTCTTTTCCTATTTGAATACCCCTGATTGCCTACTCTTCTCTAATTGCTATAGCCAGGGCTTCCAATACTATATTGAATAGGAGGGGTGAGAGTGGACATCCTTGTCTTGTTCCAGTTTTCAGGGGAAGGGGTTCCTGTTTGTCCATTTAGGAGTATGCTGACTGTGGGTTTCTTATAGATGACTTTTGCTATTTTGAGGTATGATATAATCATGTGGTTTTTGTTTTGACATCTGTTGATGTATTTAATTACATTTATGGTTTTACGAATGTTGAACCAGCCTTGCATCCCAGGTATGAAACCTACTTGATCATGATGGATGATTTTTGAGATGTAGCCTGGGATCTTGTTGAGAATTTTAGCATCTATGTTCATCGAAGAAATTGACCTTTAGTTCTCTTTCTTTGTTGGGTCTTTACCTGGCTTGGGTATCAATGTGATGTTAGCTTCATAAAATGATTTGGGAAGAATTCCATCTTTCTCAATCGCCTGGAATACCTTCAGTAGGATTGGTATAACCTCCTCCTTAAATCTCTTGTAGAATTCTGCTGGAAAACCATCTGGTCCAGGGCTTCTTTTGTAGGTAGCTTTCTTATTACACAGTCAATTTCCTTGATTGTTGTTGGTCTATTTAGGGTCTCAGTTTCTTCTTGTTCAACCTAGGCAGGATATGTGATGACAGAAAGTCCTCCATTCCGAAAGGTTTTCAAGTTTGTTTCCATACAAGTGTATATAGTAGTCTCTAATGATCTTTTGTATTTCTTCAGGATCAGCTGTGACTTCATCTTTTGTGTTTCTGATTGCTTTTATTTGAGCTTTTTCTCTCTTTTTCTTGGTCAGTCTAGCTGGGGACCATCAATCTTTTTTATCCTTTTGAAGAACCAGCTTTTTGTTTCATTGATTTTTTTTGTATGATCTTTTTGTCTTCTATGTCCTGGATTTGGGTTTTTATTTTGGTGATCTGGATTCTTCTGTTGAAATTAGGGTTTTTGTGGTCTTGCTTTTCCAGCTTTTTTAGGTGGCTTCTTAGGCTGTTAATTTGTGAACCTTCCATTTTCTTCATGTGCGTTTGTAGGGATATAAATTCCCCTCTTACTACAGCTTTCATGGTGTCCCAGAGATTTTGGTAAGATAATTCTTCATTTTCATTTGTCTCCAGGTATATTTTAATCTCTGTTTTGATTTCATCATTGACCCAGGAGTTGTTTAGCTGTGCCAGTGACTGGTCATCATATATGATGTGTTTTTCAGTGACTAGCCCTTATCTGTAATGAGTGTCACAAGGACTGGGTCCTCATTAATAATGGGTGCTTCACTGACTGGGCAATCTATGTGATTGGTGACCCAGAGACTGTTGCTTCCCCAGTTCAGGTGCCTCACTGACTAACCTTCCTTTTTCATGAGTATTTCAGTAACTGGGCCTTCTCCATGGTTGGTGTCTCAGTCACAACCATTGGGACAATGGGTGTCTTGACTATCCTCTGTAGTAGGTGCTCTGGTGATTTGGCATTTTCTATAATTTGTTCCCCAGTGATGGGACCTCCTACAGGATGGGGTGGTCCAGTAACTGGCCCTCTTCTATGAAAAATTCCTCGGTGACTGTTCCTCTGTGATGGGTATCAGACTAACTTTGACTTTTTCTCTTCTGAGATGCCTACCAGTTATTGATTCCCTTCTGTTATCAGAGACCCAGTAATTAAGCCCTTCCTAATGGGAATCCCAGGGACAATCCCTTGTCTGTGACATGTTCCTCAATGGCTGGCTCTTCTATGTGATGGCTATCTCAGTGATTGCCTTTTATCTCTTTTCAGTACCCCCATAGGATACATTTATTTTGTGATGGGTACCTCAATTACTGTTCTCCCCTTATAATATATACCCCAGAATTTTCTACTTCTTTGTGATGGGTGCTCCAGTAACAGAGACTCCTCTGGGATTGCTGACCAGTGATGGGTCCTTCTTCAGAATGGTTGTCCTAATCAGTAGTCCTCCTCTGTAATGGGTTATCAACTTACATGGCCTACTTCATAATGTTTGCCCCAGTGACTTGGACTCCCCTGAGATGGGTTTCCCAATGACTAGGTTTTATATATAATGGGTGCTCCAGTGATTAGCCTTCCTCTATAATGGGTGTCACAGTGGTAGGACGTCCTCTATTATGAATTCCCCAGCAACTGGACTTCCTCTGTGATTAGTGCTCCAGTTAGTGGCCTTCTTCAAAATAAGCTGCTCCATTTACTAGCCCTTTCAATTGATGGCTGCTCCAGTAACTGTGCCTCCCCCATAATTGGTATCCTGATGATTAGACCTCCTTTTCTCTGATGTGTGTGCCAATGATGGGCTCTCCTCTGTGATACATGACTTTATGACTTGGCCTACTATATAATGTGTGCCGCAGTGACTGGCCCTTCTCTGTGATGTGTGCCCCAGTGACTGGACCTCCTCTGTGATGGTTGCCCTAGTGCCTGGCCCTCCTCTGTGATGGGTGACCCAGTGAATTACCTTCCTCTGTAATTGGTACCACACTGACTTTGCTTCCTCTGTTGTGTTCCCACAATTACATGCCCTTTTTCTGTTACTTGAACCTGAGTGACTGATCCCCTCCTATTGGATTCCCAAGTGACAGTGACTGACCCTCATCTATGATGTTTACCTTGGTTAATGGCTTTCCTTTGTAATGGGTGTTCAGGTGATTGGTTCTCCTTGTGATCATTTCATCCATGAGTGCCACTACTCTCTAATGAGTACCCCAGTGAGTAACCTTTTTCTTGATGGGAGACCCAATGCCTGGCCCTTATGTATAATATGTGCCTCAGTGACTGACCGTCCTTTGTGATGGGTGCCCTTGTGACTGGCCCTCCACTGTGATTGCTCTCCTCAGTGATGGAGGCCCCAGTGACTGGAACTCCTCCATAATGGGTGTCCCAGTGACAAGCCCTAATCTGGTGCCTTCAGTGACTGTGCCTCCCCTATAATGAGTGGCCCAGTCAGTACCCTCCTCTGTGAAAAATGCACCAGAGACAGATCATCCGTGATGGGTGCCACAGGGAATTTGCCTCCTCTGTGATAGCTTCCCCAGTTACTGGTCCTCTGTTATTAGAGTCAGTTACTGAGTTCCTTCTAATGAATGCCCTGGTGACTTGACTTCCTCTAGGAGGGGTGTCTCAGTGACTGGACTTGTTATGTAATGTGCACCTTGGTAACTGACTTTCCTTTTTGATGGGTGTCCCAGTGACTGACTCTCCTCAGTTATGGGTGATCTTGTGACTA
>NW_007106225.1:0-1254 GCF_000164805.1 Carlito syrichta
TCAGCCACTCAATGCAAATCCTAGGAGATAGGTGGGTGTGATACTTCAGTTATGAGGTCAGTGCAGCACCAGTCTTCTGAGAAAGTGTGTGCTACATGAGAGTAGACACATGTGTTGGCTAAATTTCCCAAGTCTCTACTACTATGCTTTAGGGTCAGCCATGAGTCCACTTTATATGCATTTCTATCATAGTCATCTTAAAACATCAGATTCTCTTTTCATAACAAGAATGATAAACATAAAGGAGAAATGTTGTGCATGATGATACAGGGAACAGTGACACAAGGTCATCCTATGATCACAAGACACAGAGCGAAGTAAAGACTAATGACACCACTGGCAGGAAATCAGTGGGAAAATCCAAAGTTGGTATAGTGAAAATAAGTAAAGAAGTCTTTTTATCTCAGTGAAGTGTTCTAATGCTTTCAAATATATCTTCCACGTTATTTCCCATAATTTAAAAGAAGGCCAATCCAGTGGTGCTTTCTCATTTTTCTTTCTTGCTGTTCCTCCATATTTCTTCAAACCACAGTGGGTCGAAGCTCCCATTGTCAAGTGATTCGAGCCTCTGTACTGATTAATCAACCTACATAGAAATTTAAACGTCTACTGAAGTTCTATTGCAGAATACTATAAGATAATAATGGAGACACTTGGACTTGAATATGTTGCATCCTTTGTTCTTGTGCCAGCATGAGCTCCATTGAGCTCTTTGATACACAGTACACAGAAGAGGGTGTAAGATCTAGGCAATAAGCCTGATCCAGTGAAGTCTGCTCTTGAGAGCAGTGCCCAGGAAAGGAGGGACCTGGAGCCATACCAGACTGACAGTCAGTCACCAAAGTGTCATAGAGCAAGTGCTGAGAAAGGGCCACGACCAGAAAGGGAAGCAGGAGGTTGTTACTGAAGAATGCAACTTCTGATAACTTCAAATCTCCAATTGTTATCAGAATTGGAGTTTGTAGATCACACACAAATATAATATTAGAAAAGAGCAGTGGGCAGAACGAAATGAAGAGGTCAAGCTACTTGTGGACTGGAGATAAGTTCATCAATTTGTTGTGTTCAATCAGTTGTGTTCAGGCCAAGGTGCAAGGTACAGTGAAGTTTGAACAGCTATTTACTGAACTGGAATGATGGCCTTAATACTTAATTATAGAACCTTGTTAGCTATTAATGATGAGTGTTTCATTGCCTTAAATGGTGGACAGCCCATGACTTGGAAAACCAGAATTGAAAGTCAAATTTGCAAAG
>NW_007106226.1:0-751 GCF_000164805.1 Carlito syrichta
TCATTATTATCTTCATGAGAATAATTTGGTCTGTTTATGATGTAGCCAGATTCCTGAAGTAGACTGGAAGACACATGGAAATGAAACCAGACTGATGACAGAGAGATCTTTGAGGAAACTGATAACAACCTAGTGCACTGATGATGCTACATCAAGTAAAAGATTACAAACAGGTCTAATAACACCTTAAAACAGGTATAATAATTGGGCATATAATTTTGTTGTCCAACACAGGACATTTCAGAAAATAAAACATGGTAGCCAGAGAGCCATTTGGACAGAAGAAATAAATCGGCATTGCCCCAAGCAAACTGGGAGGCGTGGTTACCCTCCCAACAAGAAACAAAGAAGAAGACTAACATTGGGAAGATACCCATACAGTCACATGTGACTCATACCTCCATGCACTCGGGGCCACATCTTCCTTTCCTGTATCCTCAGAGCTGGTTCCTTGCCAGGAACTTTATGGCACTGAGTCAATGATCTTTAAATAAATGGATGTCACATGAAGCAGACCTGAAGCCAATCAACTGAAAGAGGCATGAAGCTGGTTCCTATGATTGTGGCTACTTTGTGCATAACAACATTATCACAAGAATCACAGAGACAGGGAGGGCAAGTGCATTCATAGGAGGGCAGGTAGGGTGGAGTCAAGTACGATTGAATATGTGGGTCTGCAACTCATGGCTGAGATCTGGATCATAGATATGGATTTGGGAGCCTCCTGGTTAAAGCCCAGGGGTTAAGTAAG
>NW_007106227.1:0-1581 GCF_000164805.1 Carlito syrichta
CATCCTTAGAGACTGCAATTGGGGACAGTTATTCTGCCTACCACAAAAGTGTAAACATAACCTTGTCATCATGCTCTTGGTGTAAATGATATTTAAAACATAGAAAATTTTTAATCTTGTATAGAGAACTATAATGAATTGAAATTGCCAAAAACTAATAAAGATATGGAGTGCCCAAATTACTGGATTTTTAAACTACCTGTGAAACAAATAGTAACATAAAAAAAGCACTTTTATTTCATGTTTCATGTGGTCATATTTTGGTACTTGTAAATGTAAATAGAAGTTGTAAATCTCTATTAAACATGAACTAGGCCGGGCTTGGTGGCTCAACCTGTAATCCCCCACTTTGGGAGGCCGAGGTGAGTAAATTGCTTGAGCCCGCGGGTTCCAGACCCCCCCCGGGCAATTTGGTGAGACCTCATCTCAAAAATAAATCAAAAAAATACTACCCGGGCGTGGTAGCGCGCACCTGTAGTTCCAGTTACTTGGAAGGCTGAGGCAGAAGGATCGCCGGAGCCCAGCAGGTGGAGGCTGCGGTGACCGGGAGCAGCCACTGCACTCCAGTCTGGGTGACTGAGTGAGAATCCAACTTAAAAACAAACATGAACTAGAAGAACAAAATGTAAAAATATCTTATCTTTCATCATATAAATGCAAGGAAAAGTATGATGATATGAAATGGAAGATAGAATGTGTTGTACTATGCAAAAGAAATTGGATGCCTAGGACAGAATGCCATATTAAAATTTCCAATATGGTCATCTGGAAGTAAGCACTCTTCTGTGACATTTTTTGAAACTTACTTCAGGCAACTCAAACTTTTTAAATCAAAAAGTGGAAGTTAAGGCGTGGGACGGTGAGACACTGCTAATTTTTAGGTAAGATAGCTAGTATCTACTACTTATTCACAGAATACGATTATTTGTAGTACACGGTGGAATCACATAACAACTTTGACAGTTAATCCTCTTGAGTTTTGTTAATGCTTTGCTGTGTTAACAATGTTATTTTCATTTTATTGCAAGTTGTACACTCAGATATCTCTATTTTTTAGAATTTATTTCAGATAAAGTTTTCAAAGTTCAGTAAAGGAGTTACCTGGAGGGAAAATTCTTTAACTGATCAGTGGTAAACCTGGGTAAGCAGACTTGCTTATATGGAATTTGCTCCAAGAATGAGCCACCAGAGAATACTTTGGCAAGAAATGAGGCTTGCCTCTGATTTCCGATAAAGATTTGAATTGAAACAGTGTGTGTTCACTTAATCTTGTTAAAAGTAGCACAAAGCACTGAGTGTATTAGAGCATGTCGCTGCTGTTCCAGCTCATAGGAAACAGTTCTTTTCTCATTGTGCTGCCACAATCAAGCATTCCTTTAGTTATCATCATTCACTGAGATGTCCTGTGCTCCACCACAATGTGCCTCACCTGCGGAAGACTTTGTCCTTTCTCACTGCTAAGCAACACTGTGCTTTTCCCTAACTGGATGGAGTTTGGAGGCAACACTGTTCAAAGAATACCAACTAATGCAAAGTGCACAAATACTTAAGCTTAATTTGCATAACAATATTTATAAATAA
>NW_007106228.1:0-866 GCF_000164805.1 Carlito syrichta
TCTAGCTAGGTAGCTAGCTAGTTAAGTGTGCTGGCTATCCAGCTGAATACTTCGTTTAGTCAGCTAAATAAAGTCAGCTGGCTAGCCTGCTGGCTATTTAGGTAGTTAGGCAATTAAGTCAGCTGGCTAGCCAGCTGGCTAACTAGTTAATTCAGCTAATTAAGTCAGTTGGCAAGCCAGCATGCTATCTAGGTATCTAGCTAGTTATGTCAGCTAGTTAAAACAGGTAGTTAGCCAGCTAGTAGTTGAGTCAGCTAGCAAGTCAGCTAGCAAGTCAGCTAAATATTCAGCTAGCTTAAGTCAGTTAACTACTCAGGTTCCTAGTCAGCTTGCTAGTTAAGTCTGCTAGCTACTCAGCTAGCTAGTCAGCTTGATAGTCAAGTCAGCCAGCCAGCTAACTAGCCAGTTACATAGCTAGTTAAGTCAGCTAGTTAGACAGCTAGATAGCTTGTTTGCTAGCTAGTTATGTCAGCTATATAGCCAGCTAGCTAGTCAGCTAGCTAGTTAAGTCAGTTAGCAAATCATTTAGTTACTTAGCTAACTAGTCAGCTAGCAACTCTGTTAGCTGGTCAGCTATCTAGTGGGCTACCTCGCTTTCCATCAGGTTAGTTAACAAGTAGGCTCACTTGCATGCACACCGGTCAGGAAACTAGTCAGCTCGCTCACCAGCCAACAGGTCAACTAACTTGTCAGCTTGCTCGAATGCCAACAGGTCAGCTACCTAGTCATTTGCCCACCAGTCGACTAGTTGAGTCAGCTCACAGTTCGGCTCACTCACCTGCCAACTAGTTATGGCACAGCACAGGTAGACTCATTCACCGGCCGACTAGTTAATTCAGTTGACCAGGCGGCTCACTGGTGAGTGA
>NW_007106229.1:0-758 GCF_000164805.1 Carlito syrichta
AAAAAACCAGCAACAAATGTTACTTTCTAGTTCCAAATTAATCTTTGGGGAAGTGCCTTTGAATCCCTGGCATCATATCTCTTGATTTTTGTTTTTCTGGACCATATTGACTTTTCAAATTTTTTTTCCATTAGATACTTGCCATGTGCATACATATATATTCATATATATATAGGAAAAAATTTCACCTCGGCATCTTTTGCAGCTGCCTGCCTATCTTTTACGCTATGGTTTTCAGTTGCTCGTCCACCTATTTAAAGCACCCTTTGAGTATTTCCCTGTCTCTTCATCTTCTGACTATCTCATAGTGCCTTACTTTGAAAGAGTCTAGGCAACAAGTTTCCTGTGATGAAAAAAAGTTAGCTTCTCACTACAAGGCTCCAATGATTCCCCTCACTGCCACTGTACAATGCAGCATTTAGTATCAGGGACAAGGACACTGGAAGCTGACCTGAGGAGCCTTCCCACAGCCTCCCTAGAACCCGTTGTGGTGAGGGGCAGACTGATCCTTCATGACCTTAGCCTGTCCTTTCTCATCTATGTATATCTATTATGCATCCATTAAAAAAAAAACCCAACTCTGATGGAGCTGGTCAAGCCGGCCTCAGAAGGACTGTCCCAGAATGCATTTCCCCAACAATCTAGTGGAATGGGCCTGTCTACCAGATTTTGTTTTCATTTCTTTCTTTGTTTTTGTTTTGCATACAGATAGCTGTATGTATTTGCCCCTTCTTCTGGGGGTGGGATGGGAGGGGGTG
>NW_007106230.1:0-382 GCF_000164805.1 Carlito syrichta
GTAGCCTCAAAAAAAATAGTAAAAATTTTGAAAAAATAGAGCAAAGTATAAATAAAAAAAACCATGTCTACAGCCCGCAGATATTTTCAACTTTTTTTTTCCCTCTATGCATATATATTTCACATAATTGGGACCATGTCATGTTATTTAACATTGTATCCTGAGTTTACCTCCATGTCATTAACAATTCTCAGAAAACATTTTAATGACCATATAAACAGCTATTTTGTTGTTAGCTGAAGTTTTTGTTGTCAGTTGAAGACTACTACATAATCTTTGAACATATAGGTATTTATGTTTTCCCTGTTGTATAATGTATATAAAATATCTTCTTTTTTTTTGAGTTGGACTCTCACTCTGTCACCCAGAATGGAATGCAGTA
>NW_007106231.1:0-754 GCF_000164805.1 Carlito syrichta
CTATTTCACTGGTTGTGTTTCACCTGCCCATGTCTGCTGGGACCTGACGTTGTGACCCCTTGTTCATAGTTTGGTGGCAGAGAAGCAAGCAGAGGGCTGGTAGCACAGAAGACCTTACCTGAGTATCAGGGAGGGAGGCTCAAAGCCAACCGACCCTTCCACTGGAAATCAAAGGAGTTGATTCAAAGAGCACATCAAAGTGCATCCCACACTCTGGTTATCTGGATGAGGTGATGTCACCCTACTCAAAGATGAGTGATGGAAACAAAACAGAGTCAAGTAAACAGAATTTTTTTTTTTAAAAAAATGCTGAAAAGTGTCCCGATCATTCAAAGGAAAAGCTAGTCTCCAAGAACTAACCTACTCAAGATCCAGAAAAGAGTGTAAAAAGCAACCACTGGGGCTCTCCACTGCAGACCAGACCCGAATGCTAAGAAAGAAGCAAAGGGCTTCTAGGGAGACAGAAGGCTGGGTGAGAAAGGATAAAGGTGAGACCTGAGAGTCTCACAGGAGCTAAACCATGCTACTAAAATGAAAGCTCAGTTTGCAACCTATACTTTATGGGAACATCTTTCTGGAAAAACTATTTTTCTTCCCCAAATATCAAGGTGCACTTTCTGCCATAATGTTATCTTTACCCACAAAAGATTTTCTGAGGCCTCCTCCCTTCCTGTCCCCCACCAGTCAAGGATGGTGCTCTACATTCATCAGACTTCAGAATGACCTACTGATGAATGAGGAGGGATGCATGGGC
>NW_007106232.1:0-638 GCF_000164805.1 Carlito syrichta
CACTCCCGGAGACAGCACCTGGCTCTCCTGCCCTGGCCAGCCTGGCCCTGCATGGGCCAAGGGACTGTGCATTCTTAGTGTGGGGAGGCACCTTTCCTCTCTCTCCCTCCTGCAGGAGGGGATTTTAGGGGCCTGGGCTGGGGGAAGGGCACATCACAACCCTATTTTTGATCATTTTTTTTTTTTGAGTTGGAGTCTCACTCTGTCACCCAGACTGGAGTGCAGTGGCCGCTCCCGGCCACCGCAGCCTCGACCTGCTGAGCTCCGGCGATCCTTCCACCCCAGCCTTCCAAGTAGCCGGAATTACAGGCATGCGCTACCACGCCCGGCTGATTTTTTGATTTATTGTAGAGATGAGGTCTCGCTGCCCAGGCTGGTCTCGAACCCGCGGGCTCAGGCAATACACTCACCTCAGCCTCCCAAAGGCGCGGGATTACAGGCTGAGCCACCGAGCCCGGCTTGATCCCTTTTTTTAAAATTGAGGTCTTACTCTGTGGCCCAGGCTGGAGAGGAAAGTGGCACACTCACAGCTCACCACAGCCTTGACCTCCTGGACTCAGGCGAGTTTTTTCGTCTTAACCCTCCAGAGTAGCTGCGACCACAGGCACTTGCACCCCCCACCTGGCTAACTTTTTTTT
>NW_007106233.1:0-458 GCF_000164805.1 Carlito syrichta
CCTCACATGCGAAGCTTAAACCTGTGCTTAAATAACTTCTCCCTATAGGAATACTACCTCATAGTCTCCTCCAATAAAACCCAAACATGGCACTGGCCAGCCCCTGCCAAGCCCATAAATATACCCCTCTCCCTGCATAGCTCTCTCTTTCCCTCTTTCTCTCTCTCTCTCACACTCTCTTCCCCCTCTTTCTTTCTCCCGCCTCCCTCTCTCTCCCTCTCTCTCACTCTCTCTTTCTCTCTCCTTCCCTCTTTCCCTCTCGCTCTCTCTCTCTCCCATCTCTCTCTCTCACTCCCTCTCTCTCTCTCATTTTTCCTTGGTTATAGTCCCTTCCTGTAACTGCCACTTTAATAAATATCTTGGTTCTGGCCAGGTGTGGAGTCATTACTGGTGCCAAAGTCCTTTCACTCGGGGGCATACCCTGTTCAGCCAGGATCCCTGCCAGGAACTCTCCTGGG
>NW_007106234.1:0-733 GCF_000164805.1 Carlito syrichta
TTTTCTCATAAAATTTACCTTATCCACAACTTTATATACAGTATATCAAATGATTAAGGCAGGGAGGAAACTGAGAACAAACAGAATTAAAACACTTTTGTTCCAGCTCCAGGAGGAGTCAACTCTCGAGGACTGAGACCTAACATGCTATGGCGAATGGATGTAACTCACTCTCCCAGTTTTGGAAAATTGTCTTATTTGCATGTGACTGTAGATACATTTTCTCATGTTATTTTAGCTTCCGCAAAAACTGGAAGAAGCCTACAAGGATGTGGTACAACATTTATTCTTTTGCTTTTCACAGCTAGGTATGCCAGAGCAACTGAAAACCAACAACGGTCCTGCATATACATCTAAATCTTTCCAGCAATTTTACTCCTAATTTAATATTTCTCATTCCACAGAAATTCCCTACAATCCACAAGGTCAAGCCATAGTTGAAAGAGTTCACCAAACTTTAAAAAATCAATTAAGTTATGAAAGGGTGAGTTCAAATATAGCTCTCCTCACCACATCTTGAATCACACTTTATTTGTTATTAATCATTTAAATTTGGACCTTTCAGGCTATTCAGCTATGACTAGACATTGAGATCCAGAAGAAAGTATAAAACCTCTGATAAAATGAAGTCTTCTTACAGGAAAAAGGGGAGAGCCTGCTTTATTTCGTGCTCTAGTCAAACATGTTACTAATCATAATTTTTCTTATAAGGACATTCCAACTCCCTCCCTAT
>NW_007106235.1:0-438 GCF_000164805.1 Carlito syrichta
ACTTTAAATACAAAATAGGGTGAAGAATAAAGAGCGACTTGGAGGAATATTTTAGACAAGATGGATCTGATGAAAATTATAAAACTTTACTGAGAACTGTAAAGCAGATGAATTAATGGAGAGACATACTTTATTTCTGAATGGAAACTATGGAATTGGTAAAGCTCTTCCTAGGGTAGTTTATACTTATCCCATTTATAGCAAAAACCGCAATAGGATTTATCTTGAAACTTTTATTTTTTTTTATTTTTGAGCTGGAGTCTTACTCCGTGGCCTAGGCTGGAGTGCAGTGGCACACTCACGGCCACCCCAGCGTCGACTCACTGGGCTCCGGCGATCCTTCCGCCTCAGCCTTCCAAGTAGCGGGAATTACAGGTGCACGCTACCATGCCTGGCTAATTTTTGATTTACTGTAGAGACAAGGTCTCACCCAAGTTG
>NW_007106236.1:0-801 GCF_000164805.1 Carlito syrichta
TCTTCTATGTCCTGGATTTGCGCTTTTACTTTGGTGATCTGGATTCTTCTGCTGAAGTTAGAGTTTTGGTGGTCTTGCTTTTCCAGCTTCCTTAGGTGACTTGTTGGTGTTAACTTGGGATCTTTCCTTTCTCTTTATGTGTGATTGTTGTGATATGAATTCCCCTCTTAATACTGCATTCATGGCATTCCAGAGGTTTTTGTAAGACGTTTCTTCATTTACATTAGTTTCCAGGTATCTATAAACCTCTGTTTTGATTTCTGTGGTGACCCAGGAGTTGCTTAGCATCATGCTGTTTAGTGTCCATGTCTTTGTGGGGTTTGGGGGAACTTTGATTGTGTTGATATTTCTTTTTATTCCACTGTGGTCTGAGAAGGTGCATGGCAGAATTTCAGTCTTATGAAATTGGTTTATGCTTGATTTATGGCCAGAGATATGGTCTATTTAGAATACATTCCTTATGGTGGTAAGTAGAATGTATATTCTGTGGTCGTTGGGTGGAGTGTTCTGTAGATATCAATTAAGTCCATATGGTCAAGCGTCGCATTGAGGTCCTGGATCTCCAGGCTGATTATTTTGTCTTGATGATCTGTTTAGCATTGTGAGGGGGGTATTAAAATCCCCAGCTATAATAGTGTTAGAGTCAATATCTTTTTTATTTTGCCTAGAAACTGCTTTAAGAAGTTGGTGCTCCACTGTTAGGTGTATATATGTTTAGGATGGATATTTCTTGTTGATGGATTGAATCTTTTATCATGATATAGGGACTTTCTGTATCTTTTTGAATTTTTGATAGCTTAA
>NW_007106237.1:0-1375 GCF_000164805.1 Carlito syrichta
ACTACCAGTGAATTCTAATTATAACTCAGTGTTAAGATTAATAGTCTATTATACTACCCAAAAAAAGTACACACAAATGCACAATCTAAATTTTATAAGGACAAAAATGTTCATCTTTGAATTCACACAGTGCCTAATAGCAAAACACAACGGTTACATAAACCAGGTAATTCATTGGTTCATTCATGCCATAAAAATATTACTGACATTTCATCTGGTCAACCATCTTAAAGGTTAATTCTTGTTTCCTCTTTTGGGTCTTATTCTAGGTGAACTGTTCTGGGCAGCTTCTATTTACCTATTCTGGACAAACCACAAATTGTTTCATTGCTCACTCTTACTGTTAAGAACATATTGACTTGCTGCCTGCTCTGTTGTCTAATTCATTTATGCTGAAAGTCAGGCATGAAGACAGAATTTTAAATGTGACATTTGCAGACTGTTAGGTCATTTAAGCTCTGATAACACTAGGGCATTCCTGACATATAAACTGGACCTGATTACCAAGCACAGATGAGCTTCCCAAAGAGGCACATTTCTGATCATTTTTTGTAATTTCTCACAGAAATTTAATACTAAATCTTAATGAATGTCAATAAAAATATATGGCAAACATTTAAAACTCAAACCTTCTGTTTCTGTAAAAGAAAGCTCAAACTGGCACTTCTAATCAACAAATAGCTTAAATAAAAACTATATTGATTGAAAAAGGCATATGGAAAGACTCACATAATAACAATCATAACAATTCCAAGAAACTCTGGATTTAAAGGTTTTTAATATTTTCTATAATCTACAAGGTTCTGAAAAATCAACCAGGTCTAAAACCTATTAACTCTAACCAATAAATCATTTCAAATGATTAGATTCTTGGGCCAGCATGGCAGAGGTTATATGTTGTCAAAATTACAGTACAAACTCTAAGCTTAAATACTTGCAAACTGCCTTCTCTAAGATTACAGTTATGTAGAAGGGAAGATAGAGTCATTAAAATTGGAAATGAACAAACTGCCCACATGACATGAAGAATTGCACTTCACAGGGCTGATAGTGGGGGGGGTGGAGGATGGAGGGCAAAACTGTGTTCTCTTTTTAGTCACCGCAAAAAGTTACAAGTGACATTTTTCAATTCTTTCCTTGTCACTATCAAGTACTATATACAATGATACAAAATGAAAATTTTCTGAAATTAAGTTTTGTTGCACAAAAGATAATTCTGATTTTATACCCTAGTTTCCTAAATAAGAATTCTAGCCTTTCTTACACAGCAAACAGTCTTTTAATATTGTGCTCTGGATGAGGCTTTCAACTGAAATAGGTGCTGTCTAAATAGGAATTGACAGTCTAGAATGCTGGTCAGCTATAGCATATTGAT
>NW_007106238.1:0-679 GCF_000164805.1 Carlito syrichta
CCATGGCATCTGCCTATATGTTGATCCTGAGAGCGCGTGCCCACCATAGTTAAATGATAGCTTGGCTGTATACAATTTAGGAGGACACACGTTACAAGAAACCATAAATCAATACATGTGAGATGTATACTGGCTTGATCCAGGCAGGCAGGACGCTTCCAAGGGGCCAGGGCAGAGACTGGAGGTGCATTAAAAGATTTCCTGAGCTGGGCACGGTGGCTTACACCTATAATACCATCACTTTGGGGGGCCAGGGTGAGAGGATTGTCTGAGCCTATGGATTCGAGAGAAGCCTGGGCAACTTGGCGAGACCTCATCTCTACAATAAATTTAAAAAAAAATTAGCCAGGCTCGGTGGCTCAGCCTGTAATCCTATGACTTTGGGAGGTGGAGGTGAGTGGATTGCCTGAGCCCACGGCTTCAATACCTGTCTAAGGCAACTTGGCAAGACCTCATCTCTACAATAAATCAAAAACTAGCTGAGCGTGGTAGCACGTGCCTCTAGTTCCAGCTACTTGGAAGACTGAGGCGGAAGGATCGCCAGAGCCCAACAGGTCGAGGCTGCGGTGGCCGGGAATGGCCACAGCACTCCAGTCTGGGTGATAGAGTGAGACTCCAACTCAAAAAAAAAAAAAATTAGCCAGAGATGGTGACATGAACTTGTATAGTTCCAGCTATT
>NW_007106239.1:0-679 GCF_000164805.1 Carlito syrichta
AGGCCCGTTGCATCCTGGTGGTGAGTCTGTGCACCCAGTGCTGGGAAAATGGCGTCCCCAAGGAACTTCTTCCTCTTCACTGGGGACTTCAAGATGTCAGAGCTTCAAAACTAGAGAATTATTTTGGAAGAAAGGAAACTGTGGACACTGTTGAATTTGTTTGATCTTGCCCTTATGTAAATATGCCCCAGGGATAGGAGGTGGGAGGGTAAGAGACTAACCCAGAGCTTGGGGAGAGAATAAAGAAACTGTCTTTTTCAGTCATAACAAGTTCCTACCATTTAGAGAACTGCCAAATCATAACACATTTTCCATAAAGTCTTAAAACCAGTTTAAAAATCAACTGGGCTCAAAGACTGGCAGTTCACGGATGCACCTCCTCTGCCACCCACACCCGAGTGCTCTGAAGATCCGATTGCCTCCTGGGGTCCCAAACCTGTTAGTCCCAGCTTGCTGACTGTCCGAGCTTTCCTGCAGGCGAGTCCCAGTCACCTCTTCCTCCAAGCTTCGCATGGTCTCGCCAGCCGCACAGGACACCTGCTTCGGTTCCTGGAGCCCTGGTGCTACGGGTCGCAAGGCAGCCAGCTCTTCTGATCCAGGGCACCAACGTGGGGTGGGGGTGGGCGGCTTTGGAAGGAGGCTCAGTTTCAGCTGTGCTGGGTCCCTGGGTCTGGCTGTG
>NW_007106240.1:0-510 GCF_000164805.1 Carlito syrichta
GAACAAGTGAGGGTGTAGAAAGTATTACCACCACAGCAAATGGTGACTGAAGTTCAACCATGTAAGCATTAACACTGTTTTGGAGCTGTCTGACAGAACCTCTCTCAATGACTTGTGTTGATCTACACTGCTCATAAGGTTTCTGAATAAAAATAACTTAATTCTTTAAAAACTTGATTTGTGGAGATCCGGCGGCAAGATGGCGACCTGGCAACCCGGTGTCTGAAGCCCTCTGCAAGGGAGATCTGCAGTGGGTCTCTGACTCTCGCCCCCGGGAGGCTGGGGACCCCAGCATTGCAGCCTGCTCCTCAGACAGAGCTCAGCCATCGCTATCACTGGAACATCGCAAGGACTGAACATTTTTACTGCATTGCCCTCTCCCACTGCTGCCGCAGCCCCTCCCCCCACCAGCGCTCCCGCCGCCACCGCCGCTGCCGCCGCCGCCGCTGCGCCCGCCGCGGCCTCTGGCACGGGTAGCTAATCACAACCCGGCCGGAGGAGATCCACATC
>NW_007106241.1:0-788 GCF_000164805.1 Carlito syrichta
AGGGGTCACAACGTCAGGTCCCAGCAGACATGGGCAGGTGAAACACAACCAGTGAAATAGCATGCAACCTCTGATGGCTATGGAAGGCATTTAAGCGCAGTATTTCCCAAGTGCATTGCTCTTTTAAGTGGAATTTCTCCATGACTAAAATGATATTTGGTATCTTCAGTATCAGGCCCTGGCTCTAAAACAGTGTTTCCTCATCCTTTTTTTTGACCCAAGTGACACACACACACACAGACACACACACAACTATTTTAAGACATAAGTCCAGTGTTTTACATCTCTGGATTATTTTTTGAAAATAAAATCTCAGAAACAAGACTTTTTTATTCCAGGAATCTCAACATTTAGTTGATAATTTTTTTTTCCAAAATAGTTCTTAAAATCGTTATGGCAGTCTGCATTTCCTGTGGCAATGTAGATAAGAGTCTTTTATACCCTTGCCAGAATTTGAATTTAACTAAGTTTGTGACTTCACTGTGTGAAGGGCCATTTGACTCCTATTTTTTTTAACTTTTTTTTGTTTTTGAGTCAAAGTCTCACTCCATCGCCCAGGCTGGAGTGCAGGGGCATGCTCCTGGCCACTGCAACCTCAACCTGCTGGACTCCTGTGATCTTTCTGCTTCAGCCTTCCAAGTAGCCAGAACTACAGGCATGTGCCTCCATGTCCAGCTATTTTTTTTTATTTATTGTAGAGACGAGGTCTCACCAAGTTGTCTGGGCTGGTCTCAAGCCTGTGGGCTCAGACAATCCACTTGCCTCATCCTCCCAAAGTGCTGGGGGGG
>NW_007106242.1:0-734 GCF_000164805.1 Carlito syrichta
CATGAAGAATTGCACTTCACAGGGCTGATAGTGGGGGGGGTGGAGGATGGAGGGCAAAACTGTGTTCTCTTTTTAGTCACCGCAAAAAGTTACAAGTGACATTTTTCAATTCTTTCCTTGTCACTATCAAGTACTATATACAATGATACAAAATGAAAATTTTCTGAAATTAAGTTTTGTTGCACAAAAGATAATTCTGATTTTATACCCTAGTTTCCTAAATAAGAATTCTAGCCTTTCTTACACAGCAAACAGTCTTTTAATATTGTGCTCTGGATGAGGCTTTCAACTGAAATAGGTGCTGTCTAAATAGGAATAGACAGTCTAGAATGCTGGTCAGCTATAGCATATTGATTCTGAAAAACCTAACAAAAGCAATTACTTTTCAGAAATTAACAAACTTGTTTCCTTCAAAAGAATACACTCGAAAGCAAGCCTGGTGTATTAACTGAGCTATAGGAAGTTGCTCGGTATATTTCAGAGCTTCCATTAGCTCCTCATCCCTCTGGTCTTCCTCATGGCTGGAAGAAAAGAATGAAAAAAAACACAATGCTAAGAATAAGTCTGTTTTTAAATGTGGCAAATATTTAAATGTCAGATATAAAATTATATTAAGATAAATATATTTAGTGTGAGTTTTCAAAATAATCAGTATTTATCAATAATCTTAGCTGGACTTGGTGGCTCAGCCTTTAATCCCACACTTTGGAAGCTGAGGTGAATGGATTGCCTGA
>NW_007106243.1:0-925 GCF_000164805.1 Carlito syrichta
CATTATTTATGCTTTTGCTGCTCTCCTGACTATAATGTTTTGTTTATGACTCTGTTATACTATGCATTATACTATGTCTTACAGAACAGTTATTTGGAAAACCGTGTCCTTTAATAGATCATCAGGGTTTTTTGGAAGGGATGTCGATTTTTATCTGTGATTTTCCTGTGCAGTGTCTTATGTGCTGTGGGGCTTAATGAATAAAACACTTTATCATGCTACCTCATCTAATTTGCACAACAATAAGTTGACAGTAGGTGTTATTATCTACGTTTGGATAAAAATAAAATGAAACGAAGTCTCAGATCATACAAGTAAAGAGTAATTGAAGCTGGGCTCTGTGGCTCAGCCTGTAATCCCGTGCCTTTGGGAGGCTGAGGTGAGAGGATTGACTGAGCCTGCGGGTTCGAGACCCGCCTGGGCAGTGAGACCTCATCTTTACAATAAATCAAAAAATCAGCCGGGTGTGGTAGCGAATGCCTGTAATTCCGTCTACTTGGAAGGCTGAGGCAGAAGGATTGCCGGAGCTCAGCAGGTCGAGGCTGCAGTGGCTGGGAGCGGCCACTGCACTCCAGTCTGAGCGACAGAGTGAGACTCCAACTCAAAAAAAAAGAGTAATTGAAATACACAAAATATGCACAAAAATCTATTCCATGTAGATTTCAAAACTAAATTAAATGATAAAACTGCAAAGTTTTTAGAAGAAAACAGAGGAGAGTACGTTTATGATCAAGAAGTAGACAAACATCTCTTAAATAAGACATTAAAGATGTTAATGATGAAAAAATAAATGAAAAATTATATTAACAGTAAAGAATTTTTGACCCTTCAAAGACACAATCAAGAGAATGAAAAGGCACTCAGAGTGCGAGAAAATGTTTTCAAAACGTATAACCAATAAATGGCTCAAATATATAAAGAGCTT
>NW_007106244.1:0-990 GCF_000164805.1 Carlito syrichta
CCGCCTGGGCAACTTGGCGAGACCTCATCTCTACAATAAATAAAAAAATCAGACAGGCTTGGTAGTGCGCGCCTGTAATTCTGGCTACTTGGAAGGCTGAGGCAGAAGGATCACCGCAGCCCAGTGGGTCGAGGCTGCAGTGGGTGGAAGCGGCCACTGCACTCCAGTCTGGGCGACAGAGTGACATTCCAACTCAAAAAAAAAGAAAGCAAAAAGAAAAAGAAAAAGCATTGTCTATTTGTTTGGCACAGTTTCTATTGACAACCATCTTGTAACAAGGTGAGGGTCAATCGGAAACCAAGAAGGGAAGGGCCCAGGAGAAGAGCCCTAGCTCCTGATTGTCCTACGCCTAGAGCCCAACCTACCCATGGAGTTCCAGAAGTGTGAGGTGATAAGTATTGTTCAGGCCCATTTGAATCAGATTTCTCTTCCTTGTAAGCAAAGACATCCTAACAAATACACTGATTTTTGTGTGCAACTAAGTCCCAGCAGAGTCTTCTCTCCTTTGACAGTCGTGAAAAAGATGCATTTAACATTTTGTGAGTTAATTTTTTTAGTCTTATAATTTAATATATGTTTATTTTGTTCTTGTTTAAAGTGTATAACCAGGCCAGGCTCAGCCTGTAAGCCCAGTACTTTGGGAGGCTGGGGTGAGTGGAATCCCTGACCCTGTGGGTTCGAGACCCAATTGGACAACTTGGATAGACCTGTCTCTACAATAAATCAAGAAACGAGCGGGGTGTGGTAGCATAAGCCCGTAGATCTGGCTACTGTGAAGGCTGAAGAATAAAGATAGCCTGAGCCTGTTTAGTCAACATTGGGATGGCTGAGAGTATGCCTCTGCACTCCGGACTGAGTAACAGAGTGAGACTCCAACTCAAAGATAAGATAATATAAGTAAAAAGCGTATAACCGGAAAGCACAATTTAATTTTTGTTTTGTTTTTAACAATTATGGGCAGCGGCCCTTTAAAAATTTGGGAAAGGAAGT
>NW_007106245.1:0-927 GCF_000164805.1 Carlito syrichta
CAAGAAAATATCTATCCTAAACAATATATGAACCCAACATAGGTGCGCCAACATTCATAAAACAAACTTTTAAGAAAAACTAAAGAAAGACATTGACTCTAACACCATAGTAACTGGGGACTTTAATACACCACTAACAACCTTAGACAGATCATCAGGACAAAAAATCAGCAAGGAGATCTGAAACATCAATGAGACTCTGGACCAAATGGACTTAATTAATACCTATAGACCACTCCATCCAAAGACCACAGAATACACATTCTACTCATCACCGCATGGAACATATTCTAAGATCGACCACATAATTGGACACAAATCAAGTATAAGCAAATTTAAAAGGACTGAAATTCTATCATGCACCTTCTCGGACCACAGTGGAATAAAAATAAACATTGACACCAACAAAGTCCCCCCAAAACCCACAAAGACATGGACACTAAACAGCATGATGCTAAATAACTCCTGGGTCAATGATGAAATCAAAACAGAGATCAAAAGATAACTGGAAACAAATGAAAATGAAGAAACATCTTACCAAAATCTCTGGGATGCCTTAAAAGCTGTAATAAGAGGGGAATTTATATCCCTACAAACACACATGAGGAAAATGGAAGGGACAGAAATTAACAACCTAACAAGCCACCTAAAGAAGCTGGAAAAGCAAGACCACAAAAACCTTAATTTCAGCAGAAGAATCCACATCATCAAAACAAAAGTCCAAATCCAGGACATAGAAGACCAAAAGATAATAGAAAAAAATCAATGAAACAAAAAGCTGGTTCTTCGAAAAAATAAACAAGATCGATGGTCCCCTAGCTAGACTGACCAAGAAAAACGAGAAAAAACCAAATAGCACAATCAGAAACACAAAGATGAGTCACATCTGACCCTGAGAATACAAAGATCATTAGAGACTACTACGTA
>NW_007106246.1:0-838 GCF_000164805.1 Carlito syrichta
TCGTCACTCAATTTCCTGAAGGTCAGCACTCAATGAGTACTTAATTTGAGGCTTGAATCACTGAGAACTTAGCTTTATGTCCTATATAATATCTTTTTCTTGAATATTAAGTAGGTTTTGATTTAGAACTGAAGGTCATTGTCTGTGTAATCCCTCAGTTCCAGGCAAACCAGAACTACTGGTCATACTCACTGAGTGGTTACCATAATAGTTAAGGTCACATCACAGTATCAGCCTGGCTACACTGTCACTGTCATTCCCACTGATCTAGGAAATGGTCTCTGATTCCATGGCAATGACTGATTCTGGAAATTATGCACCATTACCCTACTTCCAGAATTCTGAACAGTTCCACAGACTATTTTGGCGATTACTTGCAGATTCAATATTGATGTTCAGTTCATCCATTTTGATTTCTTGCCTGCTTTTATTAAAATACAAATGTCAACATTTTTTCTTGTTTAACTTCTCTTTTCAAGGTTCCAGCTCTTGCTTTTCCATTAGGATTCTCATGGTTCTAGGCAAAGTGAAAAAAATTATTTTATACGGGTAAGTGATCAAGAAGGGTGGAGGAGGAGAAACCAAAAGAATACTAGAGTTATAAAAAAATTATGTGAATCAGAAAAGCATGATAATATAACAATCCCATAGTAGCTTCATATACAGCAGTAGGAGAAGACAATACTTATATTACACCTAATTAGTGTCCACAAGGAAACTTTTAGAAGACCAGAGTGTGAGTTTTCTCAACCCAGGTCACTGATATCTTGGATTCATTTACTTTGATATTATATGATAATTATTTTTAATGGATCTTTTTAAATCGTAAAGGAAAAAA
>NW_007106247.1:0-804 GCF_000164805.1 Carlito syrichta
TAAAATAAACAACTTAGTTTCTCTGAAGCACAAGATATATAAAGAAAACTGTTCTAGACCTGCCATTAAGGACCCAGGCTCACAGAACCTGGCCATCTGTGAAGACAAGACTGTTTTCATTGGTCATTGCCAGTCCAAATGCAGAGAGGTGGGAAGGGCAGAGAGCAGATACAACTTAGGATGACCAGTGTCCCAAACTCTGGGCCAAGGGATCTGCAGGTGTTCTCTAGAAGTCTGCTTACTCACTCTGGGGTACATACAACTTCCATCCCCACGTAAAATGAAGGTTCAAGGACACGAAGTCATTATCTAAAATCAACTACTGGCAACCCAATGAAGGAAATCACTAAAAGGAAACACAAATAAGAGATCAAGATGTAAAATGCCACATAGGAATGGCACAGTAGATGGCAGGCTGAGAAAAAAAGTAAAAGATAAAATACAATAAGCAGAGAAAATTGAAGTACCAAGTATACAGAAGGTTCCTCAGGAATTCCTATTGGAGCAACTTGGGAAGAAAGTGAGACAGACACCACCCTGAAACAAAAACTCCTAGAAGTTATTCAAGAAAACTTCCCTCATCTCATCAGTGATGCAAAAATTCAAACACAAGAGTTTCAGAGAATCTGCAAGACAACAAATGAGAAGACCACCTCCCAGACACATAATAACTCACCTAAACAAAGTAGGTATAAAAGAAAAATTCCAAAAGACAGCAAGAGAAAAAGGTCAGACTACCTACCTGGGAAGACCAATTAGAATAGCAGCAGATTTATCTACAGAAACACTTCAGGCTAGGGAGAG
>NW_007106248.1:0-1318 GCF_000164805.1 Carlito syrichta
CTCACTTCAGGCTCCCAAGGCACGGAATTACAGGCTGAACCACCGATCCCAGCTGAGGGGGGCATTTCTTACCCTTCACAGCCATCAGATAACATGGCAGGGGTTACTGGAAGAAATCAGGCCCTGGCTCAGCATTCCAACTCTGCTGCATGGTGAAAAGGCATAAACCTTCACAGAGGTGGAAACAAGAGCGAAGAGAGCCCCATGGCTTGCACATGGTGATTAATGTCCAGCAAGCCTGCCTACGAGCAAAGGTAGCCAACTAATTAGAAACAAGCAGATTATATCCCACCCCTTTTAGAGGAGTAAGAAAAGGAACGGGCAAAGAGATGGATAGAGTTATCAAGACATAGCTTCTTCTTCAATTTGTCATCAGGAAAAATAGTTGAATATGAATAAAATTAAGGAATTCAGTAAAGTTAAGCTACTGCTAAGTGAGAAATACCAGCGTATTAGGTGAAATATTTTTCATTAATTTGGAGGAATTTTTATAAATTAAATTTATGTAACGCAAAATATGAGACTGTTCATAGTACAATAGTCAATCAAAACAATACACCAAGGTGAATAGCCCAGATTTTCTGGTCTTTTCATGGAAAACAATGTTCCATTTCAGGTATGGCCCTACAAAGCATATGTAAAGAAGATGCAAGCTAAGTTGAAGATTTTAAAAAATGCTAAAGTAACATCTGTCAGACTCCGTTAAAAAATGTTTCTTCAAGCCACGGTTAATGTAATGTTGGTAGTTCTGTACAAATAAAAAACAATATGTAACAATAGAGTTTTCAAATTCCTTAAAAAGTATACTTGGAAGAAGGAACCTAAGCCAGTGGGACTGAATGTGAACAAACATTGAGAGATCCAGACGTCATTGCTAGTTTATGAGGTATGGGCCTGGTCCACCTTATCTTGCTGGGTTCTTTGTTGAAATGTTGTCTCTCCCCTCTGCAGTGTCTTGTCCCAACCTGCTCAAATCATTCTCTGCTTGTAACGTTGTCAGTGCTTTCTGTGTCAGTGCCACCTCCTGGTGGGTCATCCAGTATCCAATGTGAGTGGTTTCAGTGGCTGATAGTGGCAAGGGAAGGAAGAAGAATGTGGACTCGTTACTAGAAAAGCAGAATAAAGTGGTCATTCCTCTGACTGAGTGGAGAGTCTCTGAGCATCATCTCCACATCTGGGAGCGTCTATGTGCTGCCCCTCTGCCTTGAACACCTTTCCAGAGTTAATTGAGGAACAGTAAAAATGGGTCTTCTGAGCACATTTCCCTTTGCTGCCTTTGGTATAATAATAATCAAGAGCATAGATTGCAACTTGCAAA
>NW_007106249.1:0-795 GCF_000164805.1 Carlito syrichta
CCAGGAAGAGGATAGAGCCAGGTCATGTATATGGCCAGTTCTCCAGGTGATAACTAGTCGTGGGTCTTATCATTTTCAGGCACAACTTGGAATGATTTGTCAGTTAACCTGTGAGCCCGACACGGTGGCGTGCATCTCAAATACCTTCCAGCTACAAGGAAGGGTGAGTCGGGGGCATAGCCTGAGTCCACCAGTTGGAGTCTGCGATGCCCATGAGCACCTCACTGCACTCCAGCCTGGGCGACAAGAGTGAGAATTCACACAAAAAAAGAAACAAGATGCCTACAACTCCTCGTACCCTGTTTCTATGGTAAATACCACAAGGCCTGATCTTGACTGCAAATGGTATGCTCTAGAACTGCTCAAACTCTGAGGAAACTGAAACCCTTTCCCCCTCCTGTCTGTGCTGAGACCTCTTGGAAGCTGCTGACTCAGTCTCGATCCCTCAGTCCTCAGAAATTCCCCAAATGTCTGCATCTTGCTCTGGGTTCTGCCAGTTCTGTTCAACCCTTGCTTCCTCAAAGGCTAGGGCAGGCAAAGGTCTGTCCGACTCATCTATGAAACTATTTCCTCACGATGGCGCTGTGGCTCAAGAGGACGCTAACAGGCCTGTCTGACACCCGCCCATCAACTTGGAAAAAAAGGTGCCATCAAACTCTCCTCCCTGTGGTGCACGTTCAGTTCGTTTCTCCCTGAGCTCAACAAAGTTCAAGACACTTGGCATGCTGAGCTGGAAGAGTGGACCGAGCCCAGGAGTTGGAGGCTGCAGTGTCTGTGACCGTCTACTCTGTGCGA
>NW_007106250.1:0-775 GCF_000164805.1 Carlito syrichta
ACACTGGGCTCACCTCCTCCCAGCACAGAACCCACCGGCTGCTCCACACACCCCCTCTACCTCCAAAGCCTGCTGAGCCCCTGCACATGACTCTCCAACCAAAAAGTCCTTCATGGTCAATGACCTGGCTGGTCCCTCAAATCCTACAGGGCCATCTCACAACTTGGCTCTGAAGACATCCTTGATGGAGCCAAGTCAGCTGAACCCTAGGGACCCCACAGCAGCAGCTCTCCACTCCTCCCAACTCTCCACACAGCAGGGCCAGTGCTGTTTTCCATGTCCTGAACTCTTGAGCACAACCTCTTTTGAGCTTCTGCATTCCCAGAGCCTGGAAATATATCCAGCTCATGGTAGTCATTAGCAATTGTCCATAGAGAAAAAGAGAAGGTAATCTGGTATTTTGAAGAGAAATCACTTCTGGAGGTGGGGTGAGCCTGCATATCTCCACTTCTATTCTTATTTTTATTTATATGAATATATGGGGTAGGTGTGAAATTTTGTTACACGTACATAATATGAAGGTATCAGCTCAGGATATGTAGCTGTCCGTCAGCCAAATACAATACTTTTTTGGTTAAGTACACTCTATTCTGTGATTGAATATCAAATGTATCCCTTCTATCTCACTGTATGTCTCTATGTTTCAACCCACTTCTTTCATCCTCTCCCCTACCCAGCCTCACCCTTCCTAGTGTATCTGTCTTCCCACTCACTAGCCTCCATGTGATCACACTTTTTGGCTCCCACAAATAAATGAAACACTTTATTTTTGTCC
>NW_007106251.1:0-1114 GCF_000164805.1 Carlito syrichta
CTGCCAGGATGATTGGGGAGTGGCTGCTACCCCACAACAGGACCTCTTTAACCAGGGGCAGGGCCTGCCACCTTATGACCTGATTTCACTTTTCAGTGGCACAGAACACACCCTGCCACATTGCAAATCTGAGAAGCCATGGAGGCCCCATGAGGCCAAGGAAGAGGCCAATCCCTTTGATGAAAGACTGGGCCACGGCCACTGGAGTCAACACTGGGTTGCAGGTTGGTGAGGACAGCTGGGCAGGGTGAGAATCCCAGTGACAGGACCTGAACAGGAACTTACCTCAGGCTTAATTGAGGAATGTTTTGGTAAAGCTACAGTGGACACCTGTCACCTTGTGTGTTCAAAATCCATTTCCCAAACTTTGGGGCAGCATCTCAAGCTAGTCGAGGAGAACCTCCCTTCTCCATTTGTATTCTCTGGGGTGCTGGTTCTAGGCTGATCAACACCAAGCCCTTGACCCCACCAAACCCCAATGGCTCCTAGGCTCAAGTGCCAGCTCCACCGTAGATCAGGTATGTAATTCATCCTTGATAGCCATAAAACCTCAGTTATCTCATCAGACAGAGTCCTCAGCCTATGGGTTGGAAAGCAAGAATCCAGTGAACACCCTAGACAGGCCCTCTGTACATGGCACAGTTCATTCTAGGCAAATCTGGGCTCTTCTTTTCCAATACAGAATTCCTCCAGTAGCGTACTCAGGGAAGGTAACCATGCTGTGCTGGGGGCTTACAGAAGTTAAAGAACTGACATAAAAGCTCACAGCCACTAAGATGGGAACCTGTGACTTACTCAAGACCTGTGAACTAAGATCCTTGTAGTCTGAAGAAATGTCATACCACTTCACCCCATTAAGAAAACCCTCTCAGCCGGGCTCGGTGGCTCAGCCTGTAATTCCACACTTTGGGAGGCCGAGGTGAGTGAATTGCCTGAGCCTGCGGGTTCAAGACCTGCCTGTGTAACTTGGTGAGACCTCATCTACACAATAAATCAAAAAATTAGCTGGGCATGGTAGTGTGTGCCTGTAGTTCCAGCTACTTGGAAGGCTGAGGCAGAAGGATTGCAGGAGCCCAGCAGGTCAAGGCTGCATTGGCCAGGAGCAGCCACTGCA
>NW_007106252.1:0-2832 GCF_000164805.1 Carlito syrichta
GTTTTTCAGCGTGTATTATCCTACATTGAATGCAAAGGCCTAGCAGAGCTGTATGCAACGTTTCCTGTATACAAAGTGCACAACTCCATGGTGCCACACTGAGCGACACGACCGGTTCGCTGTCATCTTTGGGAAAGCATGATTTGTTCACCTACTGAATTCTAAAGTGTTTTTGATTTGACCTGTCCGTCTCCTATCCAAAGCCATTGCTCTTCCGTTGGCATTTACGAGGAAGAGCTGACAGGCTTGGCTTGCTGGCTGTGAGTGTGCATCAGCTTGGGAAATGCTGTGTCAAATGTTGACTGCATTGTGATGTATTTTCCAGTAGTTTGATTCTTGTGTGCTGTACGGTGTAATACACGATTCTCAAGGTACGGCTTGAATGAGCATAGCCGAGCATGTTATGTCGATACTTCACATGTAGGAATGAGCATGTCAATGGTGTCAGACTGAGTGAAATGAGTGCTACACACTCACTTGTAGAAAAGCAGTGCTTGCCTTCTGTTTGAGCCCTGAAACGTTTTACCCCTTGGCGTTTCTCTAGGCTAGGAAATGCAGTCACTCTCGCGTTGGCCTTGCTGAATAAGCGTAGACGGCCTCTGTGAGGCTTGTTGTGCATGTGCATCTTCCCGGGGAAGGAGCTTTTCAAAATGTGCAGCGCTCTTTAGGGGCTATCTATGTTATTCTCACTTGGTGCATGCTGCAACACATGAGTCTGAGTCTCGCGGTTTTCTTGTCATTTGGACTTCGGCTGTGCAGAGCGCCTCTGTTTGAACTAAGAGTTCTCTCATGGGACACGCTTTGCCCATGTGCAGCTCTACGCTGCCACCCAGGGGGCGATGGGAACCCCACAGTGGAGCAAGAAGGCATTACTTGGTGAATTCCCTGGGTGCATTCTGAAATGTTTCTCCCTTTCAAATTTTTGTGTGGGAGGATACACAATTGCTCTGCCAAACGCATTGACGGAAAAGAGCTGACTGCCTTGGTGGTGCTTGTTTTGAATGTCCGTCTCCCTTGGAAAGTGCTGTGTGAGAAGTGTGCTGCACTGTGAGGTTCTGGCACTGAGTGTGCGTGCTGTCATTCCTCCTTCCCACTTGTTCCCTTTCGTGTATCTTACGCTCTACAGGGTGACTGCTTTGGCGTGCGGCTTGTCAACCTCTCCCATGCGGGAATGCTCATCTCCCCTGTGCCACAATGAGGGATCTGAGACATTCACAGTTACTTGTGGGAAGGCATTATGTGTGACCCGGGGGAATTCTGAATTGCTCTTTCTTGACACCTTCTCCTGTCAGGGAAAGCAATGAGACTGTGGATTGCTGGTCGGAGTGGCCTTTCTTAGGCCTGGGGTGCACGGGCACCTTCTGTGTGCTGCAGTGTCACCTCTTTGCTGTGACTATTATTCTTCATTGCCGCCTGCTGTAACACCTCATTCTCACTCTTTCCCCTTGATTTGTGTTCCTTTCCATAGAGGGCCTTTGCGTACGAGCGTGAAACCTCCGGGTTTCACGGAGAGAAATCTGCAAGACATAATGCCGCAATGAGTGACACAAGTGCTCCACAGTCACGAGCCGGAGAGCATTATGTGTGGATGGGGAGAATTCTAAGTTGTTTTTCCCTATGTCGTTTAAACCTAATAAGGACTACCAAGGCTGTGCCGTTTTCATAGCTGAGTAAGCACGGAGAGCCTCTGTTACACTGGGGGTGAAGCTGGGTCTTCCTGGGGACACGCTATTGAAGCCTGCGCTGCACTGAACTTCATTGGCAGTCTGTATACACTGGCTTTGTGCGTGCTCTCCTCCCTGATTCTCAGAACTCTCCTGTATATGCACTATACTAGGCGGGGAGCATTTGGTGACCAGAGTGCAACTTCAGCTGCTGCACTGACTGGATCCAGATCTCCACAGCCATGGGTAGCCAAGCATGCTTCATTCAGCGGAGAATGCTGAAAAGTTTTCTCTTTTGACACGGGCGTCTCACACGGAATACAATGGCTCTGCGGGTTCATTTGCCAACGAGGCCCGAGAGCCATTGTTTGCTTTCCGGAAAACAACAGTCTTCCATGGGAGACATTCCTCCAAACGGCACGTCACTGAATGGGGGGGCAACAAGTATTATAGTGGCTTGGTCTTTGGCGTGACGCCTGATTCTCCCTGTTTTTCAGCGTGTATTATCCTACATTGAATGCAAAGGCCTAGCAGAGCTGTATGCAACGTTTCCTGTATACAAAGTGCACAACTCCATGGTGCCACACTGAGCGACATGACCGGTTCGCTGTCATCTTTGGGAAAGCATGATTTGTTCACCTACTGAATTCTAAAGTGTTTTTGATTTGACCTGTCCGTCTCCTATCCAAAGTCATTGCTCTTCCGTTGGTATTTACGAGGAAGAGCTGACAGGCTTGGCTTGCTGGCTGTGAGTGTGCATCAGCTTGGGAAATGCTGTGTCAAATGTTTACTGCATTGTGATGTATTTTCCAGTAGTTTGATTCTTGTGTGCTGTACGGTGTAATACACGATTCTCAAGGTACGGCTTGAATGAGCATAGCCGAGCATGTTATGTCGATACTTCACATGTAGGAATGAGCATGTCAATGGTGTCAGACTGAGTGAAATGAGTGCTACACACTCACTTCTAGAAAAGCAGTGCTTGCCTTCTGTTTGAGCCCTGAAACGTTTTACCCCTTGGCGTTTCTCTAGGCTAGGAAATGCAGTCCCTCTCGCGTTGGCCTTGCTGAATAAGCGTAGACGGCCTCTGTGAGGCTTGTTTTGCATGGGCATCTTCCCGGGGAAGGAGCTTTTCAAATGTGCAGCGCTCTTTAGGGGCTATCTATGT
>NW_007106253.1:0-672 GCF_000164805.1 Carlito syrichta
CAGCACAAGGAAAGTCTGTTTCCAGTTGTGTTTCTCTGCTCCTCTTTTTTTTCACATCCTATTCTCTCACCAAAACCAAGAAGTCTTCTTTACTTTTAAGGATTTATAGGATAGAATGGACTTCTTTTGGAAGTGTGGGATAACCTTTTCATCTCAAGTTCAGTATCCTTAATTACATTGGCAAAACCTCTATTGCCATGTAAGGTAACACATTGCCAACTTGGAGATTAGAGTGCAGACATCCTTAGAGACTGCAATTGGGGACAGTTATTCTGCCTACCACAAAAGTGTAAACATAACCTTGTCATCATGCTCTTGGTGTAAATGATATTTAAAACATAGAAAATTTTTAATCTTGTATAGAGAACTATAATGAATTGAAATTGCCAAAAACTAATAAAGATATGGAGTGCCCAAATAACTGGATTTTTAAACTACCTGTGAAACAAATAGTAACATAAAAAAAGCACTTTTATTTCATGTTTCATGTGGTCATATTTTGGTACTTGTAAATGTAAATAGAAGTTGTAAATCTCTACTAAACATGAACTAGGCCGGGCTTGGTGGCTCAACCTGTAATCCCCCACTTTGGGAGGCCGAGGTGAGTAAATTGCTTGAGCCCGCGGGTTCCAGACCCCCCCCGGGCATTTGGATGAGACCTCATCTCAAAAA
>NW_007106254.1:0-1057 GCF_000164805.1 Carlito syrichta
TCCCCAAAACCCTACTATGCCCACCTCCCATCAATAACACTTCTTCCCACAGGGAACCAAGGTCATGAATCCAATATCATTGCATACATGTTGATTGTTTTAGTATTTTATATAAATGGAAATATAAAATATGTATACTCATATGTCTGATTTCTACTATTGATGGGTAATTTCTAGTTTTCAACTCTTTTCAATATTGCCACTGTGAACATTCTTATACGTGTGTATGAATGAACATATATGTATATTTCTGTTGGGTATATATCCAAGAGTAAAATTGCTGAGTTTCAGGCATACACATATTCAACTCTGATAGATATTCTCAAATTGCTTCCAAAGTGGGTGTACCAATTACCCTCAATATGAGAGCTTTAGTGACTTCATGTCTCTCAACTTTTGATATTTCCTGCTTTTCTAATTTTAGCCAACTAGTTCAGTGGTTGAAAGATCTTAAAAAGACAGATTTTTTTTTAAAACAGCCATTTCAGTAACTGTACTTGGGGTATTAATGATCCACCCAGGTGTTGTTTAAACATGCATGGTCAAAACATTATGCAAACAATACCCTGTTCAACAGAATGCAGAGGGCTTTCACACACACTGCTCTTAAGAAGCAAAGCCATAGTTAATTCATATCCAAGGACACAACTATGTGAGCAGTAAATAAAGTCTTGCCATGCAGGTCAACAGATCAAGAAGGATATTGCTACGCTGGAAGTCCTCAAGGACACCAACTAGCACCTCTTTGTTCTGCCTAGCATTGGATGGCTAGTTAATGCTTATGAAATGAATGAATGAATGAATGAATGAATGATAAGACAGGCTGTTGAAGAGAACTGAATTATCTACAGAGATCTTTTAAAATTATTCTCATTGCTTTCACTTAATATTTTTTATATCTATTTCATTATGATAATTAAAGATGAAGGTAAGGAAGTATCTAAGATGAAACTTTTGAATAATGATCTGGTTCCTGGAAAAAGATTGAAGGCCAGATATAGAGAATTATTAGGCCAGCACTGTACATCTTTTGGTAAAGAGTTTGCCAATAAATAAA
>NW_007106255.1:0-752 GCF_000164805.1 Carlito syrichta
TCCCTCAACCATGCCCCTCTGGTCTAAATGTCTCTTCTCTGTTCATCATATGCTATGCATCTTTTGTCATAGCATTTGTACCAACATCTCAGGCACACCTGCTTTCTTCTCTGCCTTTCTTCTAATTTGTACACACCTCAAAGTTAGAAACCTCAATGACAGAAACATCTCAAACATAAGAACTTGAGTTATAAACTAGCACCCATTCTTCTCTTTTTATTGTATTATTCAGATTTTTTACCCAAGAAGAATTGAATTTCTGAGAATGCTGAGTTTGTAGATTTTGTTTGAAATATTTGAATAGCTGGGCTCGGTGGCTCAGCCTGTAATCCCGCGCCTTTGGGAGGCTGAGGTGAGTGGATTGCTTGAGCCCGCAGATTCGAGACCCACCTGGGCAACTTGGTAAGACCTCATCTCTACAATGAATCAAAAAATTAGCTGGGTGTGGTAGCGCACGCCTGTAGTTCCAGCTACTTGGAAGACTGAGGCAGAAGGATCACTGGAGTTGAGCAGGTTGAGGCTGTGGTGGCCGGGAGTGGCCACTACCCTCCAGTCTGGGTGACAGAGTGAGACTCCAACTTAAAAAAAAAAAAGAAAGAAAAGAAATATTTGAATAACCTACATTAAGTTAATTTGTGTTCTAAAGAAAACCTGAGTTCTAAAAATAGGTTGACACATGTAATGCTCAAGATTTCTGTTAGCTTCCTGCCTGTTTGTGTGGTGGTGGCTACTGTGCATGTGCGTGAGAGGCA
>NW_007106256.1:0-1046 GCF_000164805.1 Carlito syrichta
GATTCTTCTTAGATCCAGCTCTAAGTCAGATCACAGGGAAAACTAGGGTCCCTGAAATTATAGACATATACAGATTTAATACTTGCCTAAGCAGAAACCCACTAGCAGAGACCTCTTCGGGAGCCAGTGCCTGGGTGGCCAGGATGGGAAAATCTGAATTTATTGCTGGAGGCTCCCTGTGGGCAACTCTGAGACTTTAAACACTCCAAGGGAACCAGCCAGAGGGGGCCCCTCACACTTTTGCACTTGTGAGCTCTGGGAACTCTTCCAGGTCTTCACAGTGAATATTGAAGAAAACCCCTCTAGCCTCTGGCAGGCAGAGGGGGGAAAAAAGAAATTTAAAAATTCATCGGGAATCTTGTTCTTAACAAGACCTGTACGACAAGAAACAATTTTTTTTTTTACCAGGGATTGAACTTCTGGAATTTTATCAAATCCTAACTGGCTTGAAGGCAGGAAAGTGCCTGATCTAGCCATCTCTTTTTTTTTTTTGAGTTGGAGTCTCACTCTGTTGCCCAGACTGGAGTGCAGTGGCTGCTCCCGGCCACTGCAGCCTGGCCTGCTGGGCTCTGGCAATCCTCCGCCTCCCCCTTCCAAGTAGCTGGAACTACAGGTGCGCGCTACCACTCCTGGCTTTTTTTTTATTGTAGAGATGAGGTCTCGCCAAGTTGCCCAGGTGGTCTCGAACCCGCGGGCTCAGGCAATCCAGCCACCTCTTGTCGTCCTGTTTCTCCTAAGGGGCAAAGGTTGGGGGTGGACCTGAGAAGCAGGTGAAGCCCAGGGGCCTGGGATCCCTGAAAGACAAAGACTAATCATAGGACTGTAGAACTCTTTCTCTCTCCAAACCGTCCCACTGTGTTAAAATCCTATTTACTGCAGGTCCTTTTACCTAGTACATCAGGTCATATTTTCACCAGAATGTGGCAAGGCATACTAAAAGACATTAAGCATAATTTGGGAGAGACAGAAAAACATAAAACCAGAATTAGCTATGACAAGAATTGTTGGAATTTTACCTATTTAAAAAAAATCTATGATCAATATGC
>NW_007106257.1:0-828 GCF_000164805.1 Carlito syrichta
TTTAACAGGGATGAAAGTGTCAGATAGTTATGAGGCACCGCACTCCCCCGACCTTACCTCCTGGGTCTCGGAGGAGCCCTACGCGAGTGGGTGTTCAGGATGAGTGTCTGTGGAGGGGTTGAGGTGGTAAACAGCCCATCTGAGGAGAGTCCCCGGGGTGTGCGAGGGCTACTGCAGATTGCCGCTACTGCCTGGAGCCTCAGTGGGAGCTCACATGAGTCCTTGTCTTGGGGGATACTGTCACAGCCTCTCCAACCTGCTAGAATACATGAGAGCTTTCTGTTCTGGAAGAGTTAGATGGGTGGTGGATTCAACTCTCTGTCAACAGGGTTTCTTTTGCCTTGTTTGAAAATTAATTTTAAAATTTGTAATTGACACACAACGAACCTACATACCTATGGGGTACAGTGTGAAGTTTCAGCGCATGTGTCCATTGTATAATTGATCCAGAGACCCGCGAATGTCGGTCCATATTGCCACAGCCCCTAGAGAAGAGCATAGCAAGGACGCAATATTCCTGAGAACTAATAAAAAGTGCACTTCCCCTTATCTCTTTTGCGCTCCCGGTAGTCTACACTCCATCAACCGAAAGATGCAAATCTCCTTTAATTCCTTTTTCTGAGTGGTTATAAGTTTGAATAATATACAATCGGTGTAATTGTACTCCTGGTGATTGTCTCACTTTTGTGTAATGCTTGATGTCTCAGGTCTGGTCTGGATCAAAAAATGTTACTATGATCCATGTGGCCGATCTCAAGTTCTATACAATGCTCTGGCGGTCACGTGACTAACGTACTAACGACTCTGGACTGATAAAAGTGAACTGTA
>NW_007106258.1:0-1288 GCF_000164805.1 Carlito syrichta
GAACAATTATAAAGCTATAAGAAAGCAATTGGCAGTAGTGGGAAACTGTCAAGGGAGGGGGGTGGGATTGGCAGTTGAGGGAAACTGCTAGGAGAGGGAGGGGCATACCTCATCAAAAAGAGTGTCTGCATGATCAATGTTTATATACCTAAACCTGAAAGGTAGCTCACATCTTTATAGCAAATATTAAAATTAAAAAAAAGATCAATCTGCAAGTTTCAAAACCTGCCAGACATGGGACTGGAGAAATCTAAATAGACACAAGGCACTTTCCTGGAAGTGCAACATAGTAATCGATTCACAACCTTACCCCCACATCCTCTCTTTGTGAAGTTATCAGTTATCAGTTTACAACCCCTGCTTGCTATCCACTCTTCCACTCTCTCTTTCTTATATTCCTTCAAGATTTTGTCCTCACCATTCTATTGAAATTGTTATGTCAAAGTCACCATTTTCTCATGTTGTGGTATGATCAATTCTTAATGTGCACTTTACTCTACCTATGAGCAATTATCTCTCACTGTTGATTACTCCATCTGTTTGAGCCTTTCTTTGCATGACCATCACGACAATCACACCCTTTCCTGGTTGGCAGCACTCCAAATATATATTTATATATCTCATCCTCCTTGCAACTTGATCCCCCTAGTCTGTCTTCTCATTCTAATCACCATTCTTCAATGATGACATTCATTTCTATGTTTTCTATACATTTTTGATTACTAGACTTTTATCTGTAGTCATGACTTCTGTCCTGAGTTGTATACTAATATTACTAATAGACATCCCAAAATTAATATGTCTAAAATACTTCCGCATTCATTCTCCTCCATCTCAGTAAGTGTGGCCACCATCCACCCTATTCTTAGGCCATAAGCCTTGGACCATATTGATTTCTCTTTCTGACATTCAAGTTCACATTTATATCTGTGTTCAATCTGTTAGTAAACATTGTCAACTCCACCTTAAAAATATATCTGAAAGCGTGCCAATTCTCATCACTTTGACCACAATCTTTCCATCTAAATCACCATTATCTTTCCCCTCCACTTCACAATAGGCTCCTAATCAGTCACAGTGCTTCTACTCCATCCCTTCTTACATGAAATGTAGTGATTTTTTTAAAAAATCACTAAATATAGTGATTTTTAAAGCAGGATTTATTGAGAGGACAGAAAAGCTCCCACAGTGGGAGGGGACCCAAGGGAGTTGCTTAAGAAGTTTTGTAAGAAATGAATTAAGATCATATAACTCCCTTGCTCAAGGAATTCCCACACTACTTAGAGAA
>NW_007106259.1:0-942 GCF_000164805.1 Carlito syrichta
ACAGAGTTCGTATGGAACACACACATACAAAAGTCTTCCTTTCCTATTGACAAAAGGTCACCATGATGGTAAAGGGGTTGTATTGGACTGGTGGATATTTATTAAATATATAGTTAAACATGGGTAAACGTGTGTTTTTAAAAAGGTTTCTTTTTCCATTTGCCCTGTTAGCTTAAGCATCATGCAAACCATAACCACTTCTAGGTAGCAACAGAATTTGATTTAGGCCATAATAGTTTTTCAAAGATTGAAGGAGCCACTCCTCAGGTTGTTTTTCTATCTTCATTCTTTCCACTTTTCTATCAGTTTTTGGCAGGGTTAGAAATATTTCCATATACTTCTCTCTAATCTCCACCTCAGCCTCTATCAATTTCTTTTTATAAAGACAAGGAATCATAATATGTCACTTGACTCTTAATACTGTCGACTTCAACATTGCAGAATTTTAGAAAACTGTAGATATGGAGGAAAAAAAAGCCAAGTTGTGCTTATGAAACACAATTGTGGTGCTGCATGTTCCACATCTTCTATTATCTTCTGTTCTTAGAACCTCCCTGGCTTCCAGCCTTTTTCTTTAGAGTCTGCAATAGCAGGAAGCCTTTGCAAGAACCACAAAGCTAAAGTCTTACTGCAAATATGCTTATACTCTTCTAATAATAAAAAAAGTGAGAGTGTAGCCAGGCTCGGTGGCTCAGCCTGTAATCTGGTGCCTGAGGTGAGTGGATTGCCTGAGCCCGCGGGTTCGAGACCCACCTGGGCAACTTGGCAAGATCTCATCTCTACAATAAAATCAAAATGAGCCGGGCATGGTAGCGCGCGCCTGTAGTTCCAGCTACTTGGAAGGCTGAGGCAGAATATCGCCGGATCCCAGTAGGTCGAGGTTGCGGTGGCTGGGAGCAGCCACTGCACTCCAGTCTGGGCGACAGAGTGAGATTCCAACTC
>NW_007106259.1:2441-4164 GCF_000164805.1 Carlito syrichta
AAAGATTTTCTGAGACCTCCTCCCTTCCTGTCCCCCACCAGTCAAGGATGGTGCTTTTCATTCATCAGACTTCAGAATGACCTACTGAATGAATGAGGAGGGATGCATGGGCCACAGCTGCAAATGTCTGGGAAAAACAGAGGCAAGAAGTTAGCGGAGAGGAAGACAAGGTGGGCGACAGAGTGAGACTCCAACTCAAAAAAAAAAAAATGAAAACTTACTGTCCATTTTCTTCTTTATGATTAAAAAAAAGGTTATGGTTGAAAATCCTCTTGTGCCAGGGAACACTATAAAAACTATGCAATATTCAGGAAAGCACTATAAATATAGCTGTGAATTTGGACCAAAGATTTCCCTGTGATTACTGTATCAAAGTAAAAGCGTTATTTTTATATTTTATTTCTATGGATGGTACAGTGACTTGACATTACACGTTGTTGTTCTGCCTGTCTAACATCCATGTCTTTTCCTTTGGAAGTTTATCCCTTTCCTGTAAGAGGACATGCTGGAGGGACAGTCAATGAAAGAGCCCCATATTCTCTTGACTGGGGAATGGACAAAGTTTAACTCAAGAATTAGGCTAACAAAACTTTCTCCTGAAAGTTGATGTGTGAATAAACAGCATGTGAGCTCAAGGTCCAAAACTCATTTACCCTGATGCTAACACCCAAAAAGACCATCTACTAAGTTTCTGCAGTCTTCCTCACTAAATCTGCCATTTCTTGTTCCTCTTCATGGCTACCAGCTGTTTTTAGGTCTTGGCACACAGAAAAACTTAACATCTGCATGGTGACACTGGGGTGAGAGGACTAGGCTGGTCACAGGCTAGAAGCAATGGACTAGGTCCTCTCTGCCCCAGAGCTTGACCGGTTGACCCCAGACTCACATCTCTTACCCATCCTAAGCATACAGCTGGCATCAACACAGCTCTACAGAATCTGATTCTCCAGGTTGTACTCAAACTAAAAGCTACAAAATATCCTTTCGAATAAACTGCTCCTCTACTTAACTTTCAGTAATTTTTTGTGGTTTGCAGTTAAATTACTGATGCAGATATCAAGAGAAAAACAGCGGAGAACATGGTAATGATGATGGCAATGGATGATGATGCTGATAGGAGGAAGGAAAGAAGGAAGAAAGGAAGGATGGAAGGAAGGAAGGAAGGAAGGAAGGAAGGAAGGAAGGAAGGAAGGAAGGAAGAAGAGGAAAATCTAGACTACAAGGAACTTTACAAACAAGCCTACCGAACTGACTAATTTAAATTGTGTGAATGTAGGTTTTAATATCTAATTACATCTTTTATGCTTAATAGTTATCTGTTTCTCGTGTTTAGTAACTCTCTTTATGATACTTTTTAGTATCTCTTAGATTTATATATAATTATACTTTGTAAAGTGTCAGTGTTAAAAATTTAGGGTTAGGCCAGGCTCGGTGGTTCAAGTCTATAATCCCAGCACTCTGGGAGGCTGAGGCGAGAGGATTATCTGAGTCCACAAATTCAAGACCAGCCTGGGCAACATGATGAGATGTTGTCTCTACAATAAATTGAAAAAATTAGCTGGGTGTGGTAGCACGCACCTGTAGTTCCCACTAATTGGAAGGCTGAGATGGAAGGATCACCTGAACCCAGCAGATCGAGGTTGTGGTGGCTGAGAGCGTGCCACTGCATTCCAGCCTGGACAACACAGTGAGACTAGAACTCAAAAAGAAAAAATGCTAGGCT
>NW_007106260.1:0-831 GCF_000164805.1 Carlito syrichta
CTCCTTTACTTCTCACCACGAATATTCACCCCTCAACCTTGCGGAAAGCACCCTTGGATTTGTTCTTGCCACATACTCTCCTTGAACAGTAGCCAACCCTTTTAGTGGTAATTTCAGAGGGCTGTGATCATACGAAGGGCCTCTAATGCGAGGAAAACCTCCTCTAAACCCATGCTGTGGAGCCAAAGGTAAGGACAGAGACCCACTTCTCTTGGAGTGACACCCATGCTTCAGGATGGGTGCTGAGAGAGGTCATGTTTCCAGGTACTCACAGGTGGCCGCCACCAGCATGCAACCTCTGCTCTACAAGAAAAGCAGCTTGCAGACAATTTGACCCCATTTTCCCAGCCTGCCAGGCCCGGGACAGAGCTCCAATCCTCTGAGTGGGCAACAGGTGGAGGAAGGAAGTCCCAGCCTCTCGGACTCACTTGCCAGGAACTGAACCTCTAGGACACAGAGCTGGAAAGAAGACACTGACACTCTGGTCTGGGAGCTGAGGGAAAACACAGCACCAACTTCTCGACCACGCGCAACCATGCAGACCTTTCACTATGTACAGATAGCGCCGGGGATAGGTCATGGCCATGTGCCACCTATTCTCAATGCTGTCACGGAGACCAAACATTTCTGGTGGCTGCATGCCTAACTTAAGACAAACTCCACAGACTTTGAAGAACTTTTTGAAAGCAGCTGCAATCATGGGTTATGACTGTTCTCTGAGTGGATGTCCACAGAGCTCCCATACTTTTGGGTGTGGGCGTGGAATCTCTATGCTTTTTCTTCACTTATTCATTGGAAGGCATTCATCAGCATTTCGGACACCAATCCACA
>NW_007106261.1:0-829 GCF_000164805.1 Carlito syrichta
TCGGACGGGGACACTAGGGGTTGCCCACGTGGTACTCTTATTATTATGGTAACCGTATCCTGTTGGAGCTTGGTTATAGCACAACCACATACTATTTTAGCCTTTCTTTAGTTTAGACACTTTGGATGTTTTCAGTATTACATAACAGCCTTTGAGCCTTTTTCTTAACAGGATTTGAACATCGCTTTAGCTAAGATCATCACCAATTTTCCAGAATTTTCAATTATCTAGATTTTTATACTAATAAGGAGCCCAAATACTTAGTACTTTGTAAATCTCCATGTTATTTTGGTTTATGTATATTGGGCCCCATATTCTCTTTCTTCTGTGTGCCTGATTTTAAATGCCTGATGATTAAAAGTATCTGATTAATTGGATACTTTGTTGCAGAATACAGCATTATGTCTTAGGTAGAGAAAATACAATGGAATTCAATGGAAATACTCTTTTAACAATATAAATGGGTTGAAATATAAAGGGAATGTGACTTTATATTTCCTTCAAATATATAAGGGAAACTTTTCTCTAAGGATTGCACATCTGTAACATTTACTCAAAATTAACAAACAGTAAATACAGAGAGCACCAAGAAAATGTACACAAATTTTCAGAATGGAAAAAGCTGTATTAAATAAAGATTCTGTTTTACTTTTCTAAAAATTTTTAAGATTTATTATGCATACTGCCTTCTGAATAGCACTTAGGTACACTGAATCTCAAGGTTCAGTTATCTAAGGATGACATAGATCTGGGAATCTCAACAAGTTGCGATTTAGGCAGAAAAAAACAATTCATATTTTATGTGAGAAACAATGTAGCTGTCAATTTT
>NW_007106262.1:0-359 GCF_000164805.1 Carlito syrichta
CCTTTATGTGACATATTGTCATAATTGCTATGACATTTTGGAAAAGGCAGAACTATAGAGACAGTGACTCCCTGAGATTGGGGGTAGGGAGAGATGATCAGGCAGAGTACAGAAGCCTTGTATGGGAGTGAATTTATTCTCTACAGTACTCCAGTGGTCAACACATGTCATTGTACAGTCATCAAAACCTAGACAATGTACAACATCTACAGTGAACCCTAATGAAAACACAGTGGACTTTGAGTGATGATGTGTGAATATAGTTTCATCAGTTCTGATAATGTCCCCAGGTGGTGCAGGATGTTGAAAGTGTCCGATTTTGGGCAGTGCAAAGTCAGAGAGTTTATGGGAACTCCTTG
>NW_007106263.1:0-1353 GCF_000164805.1 Carlito syrichta
ATCTCAGAGTTTGAAGGCCCCAAAATCAGGAGCTCTAATGCCCAAGGGTGGAGAATTTAGATATACCAGCTCAAGGAGGCAACAATTGATCCTTTCTATGCCTGTTCTACTCTGGGATTCAAGGAACTGGATAATGGCCAGCCAAACCGGTGACAGCCGGTCTTCTCTTCTCAGTATACTGACTCAAATGCTAATCTCTTCCAGAGACATCCTCACAGACACACCCGGGAATGGTTTTAACAGCTAGCTGAACATTCCTCCATCCAGTCAAGTTGACACATGAAATTCACCATCACAATTCACCCCTTGTCAACTTGGCACCTATACACATCTTCTTGAACTAAGAGGAGGGACCCCCAAATACTTGGAATTTATTTATATAATGTGCATGTTTATTTTTGCATGTTTAAAATGCAGTCACTTTTAAAGTACTCTGTTTGATGCAATACGCCTATCAAGATACTATTTCCTGTGTTCTAAACAGTTTTTGAACTTGTGAATTTTGATGACTTAGCGCTTCTACTGTTTTCTCTTTCACCTCATCATTAAAACATTTCCTTTTGAGGATTTTTTCATCTGGGGAAACAAAAAAAAGTCACTCGGAGCAAGATTGGGTGTATAGGGAGGGTGAGGCATGGGGGTCATGTCGTTTTTGGTTAAAAAAAAATGCCAGGCTCGGTGGCTCAGTCTGTAATCCCAGCACTTTGGGAGGCTGAGGTGAGTGGATTGCCTGAGACCGCGGGTTCGAGACCTGCCTGGGCAACTTGGCGAGACCTCATCTCTACATTAAATTAAAAATTAGCCAGGCTTGGTAGCACGTGCCTGTAGTTCCAGCTACTTGGAAGACTGAGGCGGAAGGATCGCTGGAACCCAGCAGGTCGAGGTTGTGGTGGCCGGAATCAGCCAGTGCACTCCAGTCTGGGAGACAGAGTGAGACTCTAACTCAAAAAACAAACAAACAAAAAAACAATTGAACTCTCAGCATGTGTGGGCAGGTGTGTTATCTCAGTGGAAGAATCAGTCACCTCTGACACAACACAGATATTTCTTCCACAAATCATGATACAACCTACTCAAAACTTCCAGATAAAAACCTTGGTTGACCATTTGATCTGGAGTAACAAATTCTGAGTGTACTATAAGGACACTCTGGTCTGACTCTGCTGTCCAAAAGATAATTGCTGTTTTTTGGGGGGGATATACCTCATATATTTGATCTTCAAATGAAGACAATAAGCTGGGCTCAGTGGCTCAACCTGTAATCCCGCACCTTTGGGAGTCTGAGGTGAGTGGATTGCCTGAGCCTGCGGATTCGAGACCCGCCTGGGCAGCGAGACCTCATCTCTTCAGTAA
>NW_007106264.1:0-599 GCF_000164805.1 Carlito syrichta
TTTTTATTTATTGTAGAGTTGAGGTCTTGCCAATTTGCCCAGACTGGTCTCGAACCCGTGGCCATAGGCAATCCTCTCACCTTGGCCTCCCAAAGTGCTGGGATTATACACTACAACTGATTGACACTGGGGTTTCTTTTTTTTTTTGGAGTTGGAGTTGGAGTATCACTCTGTCACCCAGACTGGAGTGCAGTGGCTGCTCCCGGCAACCGCATCCTCGACCCGCTGGGCTCCGCTGATCCTTTCACTTCAACCTTGAGTAGCTGAAATTACAGGCATGTGCTACCACACCCGGCTGATTTTTTTTGATTTATTGTAGAGATGAGATCTCGCTGCCCAGGCAGGACTCAAACCTGCGGGCTCAGGCAATCCACTCACCGCAACCTCCCAAAGGAGCGGGATTACAGGCTGAGGCACTGAACCTGGCTTATTTTTGATTTTATTGTAAAGATGAGTTCTCACCTGCTCAGGCAGGTCACTAACCCGCAGGCTCAGGCGATCCACTCACCTCAGCCTCCCAAAGGCGTGGGATTACAGGCTGAACCACCAAACCTGGCTGACACTGGGGTTTTTTAAAGCTTTCCCAACCTCATGTGCAG
>NW_007106265.1:0-695 GCF_000164805.1 Carlito syrichta
GCTAACTTGTAGTGAGTTTAAATTTGATTTTTAATAATGTACTTATTATTATTTTTAAATTTTAAACCACATAATTTTAATTTTTTCCAATCACTTAAAATCTGTCCCATTGGGGTGTCTGAGGGACCAGACCAGTACACACTCTCTTGGTCACGTTTTTTGAAAGTCCAGAATTTGTTTTGAATGCTTGTAATTTATTCCTCAAAAGAGAATTCTAAAACAAACAAATAACTAAATAAACAGTAAACAGCAATGCTAGGAATTTCTAGGATGCTGATGGCTTTTTCCAGGCTGAGTATTCTCAGGCTTTCTTGAAGTTCCTTGTTTTTGATTTTGTTTTTTTTGTTGTTGTTCCACGACTTTCCAATGATGTCTACAAAAATGACCTGGTACAAAACTTTATAGAGTGAACAGACCACGTAGATGTAAAATGATCTGTTTCTACTTATTCCGAATTATGAACAGGCAAAATTGTCAAAAATACTCATGAATTATTAAACAGTAACCTTAGTTGTAAGATGTGGACAATCAAATGAGAGTGATTATGTCTCACTGTATGCTTCCACAGAGTGTCTAGTACTTGACCTGTCCCTTAGGTGAAGTACCATGCTTACAAGGTGGCTTAATCAGTGGGAATGGCCAGTTTCCATGCCCTAATTAGTCCTGCAAAGTATTTAGCATTTAAAGCTTTACCA
>NW_007106266.1:0-873 GCF_000164805.1 Carlito syrichta
AAATTCATGATTTTGTTCCTTTTTATGGCTGCATAGTATTCTATCGTGTATATGTACCACATTTTTTAAATCCAGTCCTCTTTTGATGGGCAGCATGGTTGCTTCCAGGTTCTTGCTATTGTGAACAATGCTGCGATAAACATACGTGTGCAGGTATCTTTTTTATAGAGTGATTTGAGTTCTTCAGGATGTATTCCCAGTAGGGGGATTGCGGGGTCATATGGGAGGTTGATATTTAAAGCTTTTAGGAATCGCCACACTGCTTTCCACAGAGGTTGCACTAGTTTACACTCCCACCAACAGTGTAGAAGTGTTCCCTTTTCGCCACACCTTCTCTAGCAGCTGTTATTTTTTGAGTTGTTGATAATTGCCATTCTGACTGGAGTTAGGTAGTATCTCAGTGTGGTTTTGATTTGCATCTCCCTGATGATTAGTGAGGTTGAACATTTCTTCATGTGTCTGTTGGCTGCTGGGATGTCTTCTTTTGTGAAGTGTCTGTTCATATCTTTTGCCCATTTTATAATGGGGTTGTTGGGTTTTTTTTCTTTTCAGCACGTTTGAGTTCCTTGTAGATTCAGGATGTTAATCCTTTGTCAGACCTGGGGTTGGCAAATACTTTTTCCCTGTCTGTAGGCTGTCTCCTTGCTCTCTTGATGGTTTCTTTGGCTTTGCAGAAGCTTGTCAGTTTAATAAGGTCCCACTTTTCTATCTTCTCTCTTATGGCCTGTGGGTTTCGGGTTTTGTTCAGGAATTGGATGCCAGTTCCTATTTCCATGATGGTATTTCCTTCCTTTTCTAAGGTTCTTATGGTTTGAGGTTTTACATTTAGGTCTCTGATCCATTTTGGAGTTAACCTTTGTGCACGGGGATAGA
>NW_007106267.1:0-1020 GCF_000164805.1 Carlito syrichta
TGACTGAGTGATGACTTCATTGTTTTCAGCTATGATTGGTCACCTGCATTCCATAACTCATTGCTGGTAATATGCATACCCTTAGGAGACAACCTTGGTCAGAGGCCACTCCCCAAGGGAGGGGGCAGGGAGAGGCCAGCTATAAAGGGAAACAGCTTGTCTGAACAAAGTTTCACACTAGAGCAAAAGGTAACAACAAATGTGATTTGAACCTAGGTCTTTGTGATGCTAACACACCATGTTTCTTCTAAACATATACATGAGGAAATTTGCTTTTTTCCAGTTCATACTGGGAAGAGAGGGAAGGAACTAGAAGGGCACAGTCAATATTTCCTGATACTATAATAATGATAATAACAGCAAACACTTCCATCGTAATTAAAATGCACCTGGTACTGTTTTAAGTAGTCTAGATATGTGGCTCATGTAATTAACTCACTAATCCAGAGTGAGCTTCTGTTGTGAGTCTCCTTACTGTCTAGATGAGTAAACTGAGGCTAAAAGAGTTCACAAACTTGCCCAAAGTCAAACAGATTGTAAGCGGCAGATCTGGCTTTCAAAACAAGTCGATGTGTGAGCTAACTGAACGCCCTTAACTAGTCTGCCTCTAAACATCCCCACATGGGACACAGGAAGAAGATAATGAGAAGAACCTGGAAGAAAAGGAATCGAGAATACACAAAGACTTTCCCCAGTCACTTGGCAGGTTTCACTACAACTTTATCAAGAGAAAGTAGAGATTTGTATCAGCACCTCATTACACAAATGACCTTCACAAGACCTTCAACTTGAGGCTTAATTAGATCCAGGGAAAAGGCTGCAGGTAAAATGTGATAAGTTAGGTTTTATTTCTGGAAAACCATTAGAATCAATAAAAATACAAAAATAATCACAAGAATACATGAAAGAAACACAAATGTAAGCTTTTTGTGTGGACATTTCTTATGTTAAACATTTAACATAAGTTTTGTTTCTGCACATACTAGTCTTGTTGAAGGTTGTTAAAACAGGAATCAATGA
>NW_007106268.1:0-1297 GCF_000164805.1 Carlito syrichta
ATCCTCTTGCCTTGGCCTTCCAAGTACTTTTTCATCTTTTGACTAACAACCAGGTTAGGTGTGAATTGATACCTCATTATAGTTTTAATTTTCACTTCTTTCACTAGAGATGTTGAGAATTTTTTTGTATATCTGTTTGCCATTTGTATGTATTCTTTTGAGATAAGTCTACTCAGGTCTTTTGCTCATTTTCAATAGAATTATTGAGTAGTTTGAGTTCCTTGTATCTTTTGGATGTTAGCTTCGTATCCAGTATATAATTTGCAAATATTTTCTGCCAATCTGTACATTTAGATTGTCTCTTCACTCTTCTAATTGTTTTCTTTGCTGTTTGAAAGATTTTTGCTATTGTTGTCTGTGTTTTTCAGGTTATATACAAGCAATCACCACCCAGACCAATGTCATGGAGTTTTCTCCTGTATTTTCTTCTATTAGTCTCATAGTTTCAAGTCTTATATTTAAGTCTTTAAACCATTTTGAGTTGATTCTTGTACAATGGGTAAGATATGGATACATTTTTATTCTTTGCATGTGGATATCAAGTTTCCTCAACACCAGTTATTTAAGAGGTTATTCATTATGGCTTCCTTTGCAAAAATTGAGTTTAGATGTGTGGGTCTCTATTGCTGAAATCTGTATTATATTAGAGTAGTCAATGTGTCTGTGTCTGTTCTGATGCCAGTGTCAAACTGCTTTGATTACTGTAGCCTTGTAATATATTTTAATTTTTAGTAGTGTGATTCCTTCCACTTTTTTCTTTTTTGAACAAGATTTATTTGATTATTCAGGGTCTGTTGTGTTCCCATATAAATTTTAGAATTTTTAAAAATATTTTTGTGAAGAATGACATTGGAAATTTGATAAAGGTTGAACTGAATTTGTAGACTGCATTGTGTAATATGGACTTTTTAAAATTACTACTGTTTCATCCAGTTAAATGTTTTTCCAATCACTTTTTCATTATCACGTTTTAATTGACACAATAATTTTACACATTTGTGGAGGTACATACTGATATTTCAATATGTGTACACAACGAGTAATAAATACATTAAAGTCATTAATATATCCATAAACTTATTTATATTTTGTGTTAGAAACATTTAAAATATCATCTTCTAATTATTTACAAGTGGACATATAGTCTTTATTTTTCTGTGCATAACTGATTTTACGTAATATGTCTTCCAGTTTCATTCATGTTACTGGAGATGACAGGACTTCAGTCTTTTATGACTGAAAGTGTTTCCTTTTTATATTTTCTTTATCTAGTTACTTGTTGATGGCCACTTAGGAT
>NW_007106269.1:0-840 GCF_000164805.1 Carlito syrichta
AGTTTGAAGAGGGGTCCAAACACCGAAGAGAGATTTGGTGCTGAGTGTTTGAAGCTGGGTGTTTCTAAGGCTTTCTCTAAGAGTTTGAGAACAGGAGCATTTTTGTGAAATGTGACATGGGAGGGGGGAGGTTGTCGTCACGGCAGATAACTGTCCGATATGGCAGCGACCGGAGTTTCAGATAGTTGATCACATAGACAGGGAGTGTAGTGCGAGGTCTGTAAAACAAAGTTTCGAGACACAAATATTATTTTCAAATGTCCTTGAATTTAGCGAACAGAAAGACATTTAACTAGGAGTGCGTTGATCATGGGAAATGGAAAGAGGGTTGGAGCCAAAACGTGAGCCAACGCCAAGCCTCCTGCCCACAGTGGCTGAAGTTACGCCATTTGGGCTTTTTTTGTTCTTTATGATTCTTTGTGTGTGTGTGTGTGTGTGTGTTGAAGTCTCACTCTGTCACCCAGACTTGAGTGCAGTGACACATTCCAGGCCAACGGAGCCTCCACCTGCTGGGTTCTGGCAATCTTTCCGCCACAGCCTTTCAAGTAGCCGGAACTACAGTCGCGTGCTATTATGCCCGACTGATTTTTGATTTATTGTAGAGATGAGATCTCACCGATTTGCCCTTGTGTGTCTGGAACCCACAGCCTCAAGCAACTCACCCACCTCGGCCTCTCAAAGTGCTGGGATTACAGGCTGAGCCACCCAGCTCTGCCATTCTTTATGATCTTATTAGAGTTTCATTCTGTCACCCAGGCTAGAGTGCAGTGGCAAGCTCACAGCCAACATAGCCTCGACCTGTTGGGCTCAAGTGATCCTTTCGCCTCAGCCTTCCAAATA
>NW_007106270.1:0-1163 GCF_000164805.1 Carlito syrichta
CTCCCCCACTAAAATTGCTTGCAATTAAAATAACATGAAAGATACTAATGATGCCTATAAAAGAGCATCCCCCCCTTCCAGAGACCTGGTCTAATCTAATTAAACAAGAGATGTGTACATCAGAAGAAGCTGTGCTCCTTGCCTACTCCAGGCACTTATTATTGTTTTATCTAGCCAAACCACAGTAAGTTTGTGGTTACTGCCCCTGTATGAATTAGAAATTGATCTGATTGAAATTTTGGTCAACAAGACAGGAGGGAAAGTCTGCTGACAGGTTTCTTGATAAGACTTCTTAACCATTGAACAGATACGTGAGATAGGGGGTATTCTTTTTTAAGTGTCTGCCATTGCTATACAAGGCTGATATGCCTAGAGCTTTTGCAGCTACTTCAAGACCTCAAGAAAGGTTGCCCAGGAACTAAAGCAAAAATGCTGAGAATGTCAGAACAGAGAGATAAAATTACCCAAGTCAGGAAAGACAAAATTCAGCCTCTGCAATAAAAAACCCTGGAATCTTTTTACCTCAAGATTCCATGTAATATGGAGTAACATCTCTTTTTTGTATTGCTTAAGTCATCTTGAATTAACTTTCCTTTAATTGCACAAGAAAATTGTATAATAGATGCATTTGTGTTCATTTCAACCATGTCAGTCAAAACTACTTGCTCAACTTTTAGAAATAATGGTCATTCTGTCATCTCTGAAAAGATTAACTTCAAGTATACAATGAAAAGAAGAAAAATTTAAATATCTTTACTTGAATGCCAACTCCTTCTGATACTATAATCTTCCATACAAATTCAGATTGTTATCATAAGGCTAAGGGTATCCAGAAAACAAAACAGTCCCTTTGCATGTAGTTAACATTGAACCAGAGGGCATAAAATAAAACAGGGAGGGAGTTATTTCTAATGCAAAAGATTAAAATATGAGAAGAGATCAAAGATAACATGTTAGACAGACACTAGACTTGCAAACAAAATTAAATCATACTATTCTATTTTTTTATTTTTTATTTTTTTGACTTGGAGTCTCACTCTGTCACCCAGACTGGAATGTAATGACATCCTCCCAGCCACCGCTGCCTTGACCTGCTGGGCTTCAGCGATCCTTCCACCTCAGCCTTCCTAAAGATACGTGCTACCATGCCCAACTAATTTTTT
>NW_007106271.1:0-935 GCF_000164805.1 Carlito syrichta
AAAGACCTTTGAGATAGAATTGACGGATCATAGTAAATGATTGTAGGCAGTCATGTCAAGGGGAAATGAAAGTTTTTCTCCCTGGGCTATAGGAGAAAACATGTCCAGAACAAAACAGACTGATTTTAGGAGGAGAGAAGTAAAAAAAAAGGACCCATCATTCCAGAAAACTTGAACACACATTCATCACGCATTTGGAAACTTTCACAGGTCACACGTGTTAGGCAGTGCGATGGCTCATTGTATGTGTCAACTTGACTGTGCTACAGGAAGTCCAGATTAAATGTCATTTCTGAATGTGTCTGTGAGAGTGGAAGGGGTTTTCACATGTGATCACTATCTGACTTATTGGACTCAGTGGACCAGATTGCTCTTCCCAACATGGGTGGGTGTCACCCAATCCCCTGAGGGCCTAGATAGAACAAAACACAGAGAAAAAACCTCTCCCCTTTGCTCCCTCCCTTCTTGCATGCCCTATGCCTGGTACGTAGGTCTTCTTCTGCCCTTGGACTGGGAGTCACACCCTGGAGTCTCCTGGTGCTCAGACTTTTGGTCTTAGACCTGATCACACCACTAACTTTCTTGGATATTCAGGTTACAGACAGTAGGTGGGGGGCCTTCTCATCCTCCATAACCACACACATCAATTCATCATAGTAAATCCATACATAAACAAGTGTGTGTGTATATATATGGAGGGTGCCAAAAAAGTATGCACAACTTACGAAAGGAAAAAAAAACTATTAAAATTGTAATGCTCAATACATACTGATAACAAAAGATGAATCCAAGTTACATTTGACATCTGCAAGTACGAGAGCTGCTCATAGTGATTCCCATCATCATCCAGACACTTCTGATGATGGTGAACGACTGCAGGACTTGTTCCTGGGCAAGGCCTCCCAGATCTTCCTTTGTGCACATCACACACAGTC
>NW_007106272.1:0-831 GCF_000164805.1 Carlito syrichta
CAAGAAAAAGATATTATATAGGACATAAAGCTAAGTTCTCAGTGATTCAAGCCTCAAATTAAGTACTCATTGAGTGCTGACCTTCAGGAAATTGAGTGACAGCTGCTCTAGAAAGAACATAAGATGCTGAGGAACCTGCTAGTGGAGTGCTGCTTTGAATAGGTCTGAATGGCTAAGAAAAAAAAAAAGCAAAAGCAAATAAACTTGCTACAATCCCAGAATGTTTAACAAAAGAACTAGAACCTAGGAATCTTCAAGAACTGTGACAACAGCAAAAATTATTATCTTTAGCATCTACATGATAAAAATAATACACACCTAAATGCACAGTTCAAGTCTGTAAGTGTCTGAATTACAAAATGGATGAAATCCATAATCTCTACTGATATATACTGCAAAAGTTCAGACATTGATAAGAAATGGGATATTGATACTCACAGAGAGTTAAAGGACACAATGTAGTAAATTTGGGATATTCTGATACCCACAAAACTGCCTTTGCCACTCAAAGAATTTCTGCCTTGAAGTTGTGTATGACTTCCTCACTTGAAGAAGTTAACCTGAAATTAAATCAAATGTCCTCCATGAATCCCCAACCACTCTCCCACCTCTTTTGTCTCCATTTCTATAGCTAGAATAAGCTCTTACTTCATTATGGAAACACATGCTGACAGTAAAAATAATTAGTGGATTTTGCTCATGTAATTTGCAAAGTTCTGGTAAACCCAACCAAAAAGAAAATGTAATGTTTAGATCATATTGACTTTACCATTCTGAGTGCAATTACCAAGATTCTGGATTTCTTGTGCTGATTTGAGCAGTTACAATCTG
>NW_007106273.1:0-1085 GCF_000164805.1 Carlito syrichta
CCCAAATTGTAAGGAAAGCATGCACTCTGCCTGCCACATGCAAGTCTTGGAAATAGTACTAGTAATCTACACTCACACCTTCGTAACTTTTGTAAATTTCGTGTATTATCTTAATTTAATGTTTTTGCTTTATTGCATAGTTAGTCTGTATTTTGAATTTCACCTCCCCATCATTTACAATCTCATCCCATTGGGTTTTATCCTCCTAGTTTTATTTATTTTATTTATTTATTTATTATTGAGTTGGAGTCTCACTCCATCACCCAGAGTGGCTGCTCCCGGCCACCGCAGCCTCGACCTGCTGGGTTCCGATGATCCTTCCACCTCAGCCTTCCGAGTAGCTGGAACTACAGGCAAGCACTACCACGCTCGGCTAAGTTTTTGATTTATGGTAGAGATGAGGTCTTGCCAAGTTGCCCAGGTGGGTCTCGAACATGCGGGCTCAGGCAATTCACTCACCTCAGCCTCCCAAGGCTAGGGATTACAGGTTGAGTGACTGAGCCCGGCTTATCCTCCTAATTTTATATTGGGTGCCAACTCTGAATGCAATAAGAAAACAATAGAGTGGTTTCTCAAAAAGTTAAAAATAAAACTATTATTTGATCTAGAAATTTCATTTTTGGTTATATATATTAAAAAATCAGTATCTCAAAGCAATATTTACACTCTTACAGTCATGAGAGCATTATTTTCATAGTCAAGATCTGAAAATAATCTAAGTGTCCACCAATGAATGAATCAACCCAGAAAATGCCACACACACACATACACACACACACAGTGGAAAATTACTCAGCATAGTTTTTTTAAAAATAAGAATATATTTTCTTATTTGTGATAACATGAGTGAACCTGGAAGCTATCATACTAAGTAAACAATGAAAGAAACAGCTAAATTTATAGAAGAAAGGGTAGAAGCGTGATTTGCCATCAACTGGTGGAAAGGGGTAGGAATGGGAAGATGATCTTCAAATGATCTCACTCATAAGTGGACTTTGAACAACTACTTTAATACTATAACAAAAGGATTGACAGAAGCAGAAAACTGGGGGGAGGGAGGCAGGGAGGTGGAATTGACAGCAGTA
>NW_007106274.1:0-863 GCF_000164805.1 Carlito syrichta
CCAAGCTGCAACCAATGTATGCTCAATGGTGTGCAGATAGACAACTCATGCACAAGAATCTAACCTATGTGATACAGCTAATTGCATACACAAATGACAACATCATAGTCATTTTATCCTGCAGTAAACATCTTTGTTGTTTCCTAAGTAATATCATCTTTACGGCTCCAAACTTCTGGCTGAAGCCAACACTGTAATATTAATGGATAAATAAAAAACAAAGGATCATCATGGATAAACAAAATGTGGTATATCCACACAATAAAATATTATCTGGCAATAAAAATAATAAAGGCCTGATATATGAAAACAATACGTTAGGTGAAGAAAGGTAGTCACAAAATGCTATGTATTTGTAAGGATTCCACTTAAATTAAATGTCTATCATAGTAAATCCAGAGAGACAGAAAGTAGATTAGTGGTTGCCAGAGGCTAGTGTAGTTGAGAATGGAGATTGACTGCCAATGTGTATGGGGTTCATTTCAGGGTCAAGAAAATGATGTATGGTGAGGTAGATCTTTGATCCATGATAGATATGTACAAGTTTGTGAATATAATATCAACCACCGGATTAAACATTTTAACTGGATAAATTTTAGGTTGAAAAAGAATGTACCAAGAAGAGGCCTTAAATAAAGAGGACTAAATTATCAACCATATTTATTGGCACTTTGTGTTTTATCAGACTAAGCTCAGCTTTATAACCTATGATCCTTGTATTAAGCCTGTAAAAGTGTTTCTCGTTTCCTACTCACTTTCAAAAACATCATCTCCTCTAAAAAAAAAAAAGAGAAATGAGAATAACTTCAGCGAGGACCTGTAACAGTGCTGCTTTTTGTTAATAAAGTACCTTCTATATCAAT
>NW_007106275.1:0-1102 GCF_000164805.1 Carlito syrichta
AGGAGAACCTATTCAGTAAATGGTGCTGGAAAACTGGCTGACCACATGCAGAAGATTGAAACAGGACCCCTATCTATCCCCATACACAAAAACAAAATCCAAATGGATCAGAGACCTAAATGTAAAACCTCAAACTATAACAACCTTAGAAAATGAAGGACATACCCTCATGGAAATTGGAACTGGCATCCAATTCCTGAACAAAACCCGAAACCCATAGGCCATAAGAGATAAGATAGACCAGTGGGACCTCATTAAACTTACAAGCTTCTGCAAAGCCAAAGAAACCATCAAGAGAGCAGGGAGACAGCCTACAGACTGGGAAAAAGTATTTGCCAACACCAGGTCTGACAAAGTCTTAACATCTTGGATCTACAAGGAACTAAAACGTGCTGAAAAGAAAAAAAACAAACAACCCCATTATCAAATGGGCCAAAGATATGAACAGACACTTTGCAAAAGAGGACATTCGAGCAGCCAACAAACACATGAAGAAATGTTCAACCTCACTAATCACCAGGGAGATGCATATCAAAAGCACACTGAGCTACCACCTAACTCTAGTCAGAATGGCAATTATCAGCAACTCAAAAAATAACAGGTGCTGGAGAGGGTGTGGCGAAAAGGGAACACTTCTACACTGTTGGTGGGAGTGTAAACTAGTGTAACCCCTGCGGAAAGCAGTGTGGCAATTCCTAAAAGCTCTAAATATCAACCTCCCATATGACCCCGCAATCCCCCTACTGGGAATATACCCTGAAGAACACAAATCACTGTATAAAAAAGATACCTGCACACGTATGTTTATCGCAGCGTTGTTCACAATAGCAAGAACATGGAAACAACCATGCTGCCCATCAAAAGAGGACTGGATTAAAAAAATGTTGTACATATACATGATGGAATACTACGCAGCCATAAAAAAGAAAAATATCATGAATTTCGCAGCAACCTGGATGGAACTAGAGTCTATAATACTGAGTGACCTCTCACAGAAACAAAGATCCGAGTATCACATGTTCTCACTCATATAATGGACCTTGAACATCCAATGCAATACTATAAGAAAATGACTGATGGTACTGGGAAACTATGGGGGGGA
>NW_007106276.1:0-965 GCF_000164805.1 Carlito syrichta
ATCTCTTTAGCCTGGCATGGAAGCTGAAACCTTATGGTTGCTTACTGTATATTTCTGAACATTTCTTCTACAGATGAAAGTACACAAATGCAAATCTCAGGTCTATTTGAAATTGAGATACCCAAAGCCTCATGAAAACCAAAGCAAATATAATAAAATCACTTAAAATGCTTGACTGGCACATACCATGAAAAGGTAAACATTCTAGGTGACTGCATAAAAGTTTATTGTCACCAAAACTAATAATAAAAGACCTTCGATTTTATCAATGAAATACATAACAATTGGAAAATGCTACACTACTACTTTCATAGTTGTGAATCTGAAGACCATCAACAGAAAACTAATAGTTACCTGACAAGCCCACCTGTCTTCCCCCAACTCAAGAGAAGCATTCATGTGCACATAACATGGAATTCTATCCTCTTAAAAAAACATTATTTCAGCCGGGCTCAGTGTCTCAGCCTGTAATCCTGCGCCTTTGGGAGGCTGAGGTGAGTGGATTGCCTGAGCCCACGGGTTAAAGACCCGCCTGGGCAGGCGAGACCTCATCTCTACAATAAATCAAAAAATTAGCCGGGTGTGGTATTGCACACCTGTAATTCCGGCTACTCGGAAGGCTGAGGCGTAAGGATCGCCGGAGCCCAGCAGGTCGAGGCTGCGGTGGCCGGGAGCGTCCACTGCACTCCAGTCTGGGCAACAGAGTGAGACTCCAACTCAAAAAAAAAAAAAAAAACAATGTAAGCCAGACTCGGTGGCTCAGCCTGTAATCCTGCGCCTTTTGGGAGGCTGAGGTGAGTGGATTGCCTGAGCCCGCGGGTTCGAGACCCGCCTGGGCAGCGAGACCTCATCTCTACAATAAATCAAAAAATCAGCCGGGTGTGGTAGCACATGCCCTGTGATTCCGGTTATTTGGAAGACTGAAAGCGGAAGAATCGCCGGACCCAGCAGGTCGAGGCTGCGGT
>NW_007106277.1:0-970 GCF_000164805.1 Carlito syrichta
AAGGGCTGCTCCTGACCTAGCCTCCAGAGTAACTAGAACTACAGGCATGCACCACCACACCCAGCTAATTTTTAAAATTTTTTGTAGAAAATGCAAACATAGGTCTTGCTATGTAGTCCAGGCTGATTTTGAACTCCTGGGCTCAAATGATTCTCCTGCCCAGCCTCCCAAAGCTCTGGGATTATATGTATGAGCCACCATGCCAGGCCAAATCTATCTGTCTTAATAACCATCTCCATATAAAATGCCTATAGAAATACTTTTTTTTTCAATTGGAGTCTCACTCTGTCGCCCAGACGAGTGCAGTGGCATGCACCTAGGCACCGCAGCCTCGACCTGCTAGGCCTGGCGATCCTTCCGCCTCAGGCTTCCAAGTAACCGGAACTACAGGCACGTGCTACCATGCCCAGCTAATTTTTGATTTATTGTAGAAACGAGGTCTCGCCAAGTAGCCCAGGTGGGTCTTGAACCCGCGGGCTCTGGCAATCCACTCGCCTCGGTCTCTCAAAGTGCTGGGATTGCAGGCTAAGCCACGGATCCCGGCCCATTTTATATATCTTTAAAAAGTAATAAGTAATAATGTCAAACACATAAAAATTGAATAAGATCACATATGAAATATCTAATTCTGAGCTATATCTTTTTCTGGACTTTTTTCTGGTATGTTCCAAATATGTCAGTAATTGCACAAGCCTCTAATTTGTTTTGGCTTTAAATATCAGGCCCTACAATTTATGTAGAAGCAATTGACTAAAGCAGATATGAAATCCTCATTTTCTTGAAGAAAGAAAATTCATCTTTATAAAGCTCGTAGTTATTTACAGGATATGGCAGCACTTACTTAACATTCTTTGACTCAATAAATTAATAAAACTCATTACTTGTACTACACAAGTTTTATATATTGGCAATGTTTTTATTTTCACTTTTTATTATGTATTTCATGCCTGTTACTTTTCTACCTAATATC
>NW_007106278.1:0-1043 GCF_000164805.1 Carlito syrichta
GTGGAAACTCATGCTTGTAACCCCAGCACATTGGGAGGCTGAGGTGGGAAGCTCCCATGAGAACAAGAGTTCAAGACCAGCCTGGGGAACATAGTGAGACTCCATCTCTGCAAGAATAATTTTTAAAAATTAGCTGAGTATGGTGGTGCATGCCTGTAGTCCTAGCTACTTGGGAGGCTGAGATGGGAATATTGCTGCTGCAGTGAGTTGAGATCAGGCCATTAAATTCCAGCCTGGGTGACAGAGTGAGCCCCTGTCTCTCACTAAATAAATGAATAGTTTGTGTTATGTGCTAGATAAGTGGTGAATAAGCATTTATGAACTTATCATCATTTTTCTCTGGCAGGACAAAAGAAAAGTTGCTGCTGACAAAACAAAAAAACTAAAACTTCGGGCTAAGGCCAAGTTAGCTTCTCTGAATAGACAAATTGAAGATTTGAAGGCACAAGGAGGGACTGCTCTGACTAAAGAACCTCAGTCAAAGGAGAAAGTCTCTAAGGTATGGCAACCGATGTAGCAGATCTTCACTAATCACAAACATTTATGATGTTGAAAGGCACACGTTGAAATGGTAAATGATGCTTTTTCTTACGGAGCTTATACTCCAGCTGAACTACAGGCCACACACTGGGAGAATAAAAGGTCTGCAGAACACATAGTTATGAAACACCACTTGTGACAGTCATGGAATTAAAAAAGTTCACAGGAAGAAATAAGTACTCAAGTGACGATTATTTCTCATATGCTAAGGAGGTAAGACACATACATTTTGAAGGCATTTCATTCTTGGTTAGAAGATCAAGCTAGATGACCAAAAATAGACTACTGAATTAAATGCTCTCTAAGGTCCCTTCCAGCTCTGAAACCATGTGATTCAGAAACTTAATATGGAATGCACTATGTCTGCAAATGGTCACATAGTGGTGGATTAAAATTTCATATATTGTGGAATGTGTCAGCTGTATTACCTTGTACTCCCCAGAAGAAAGACCTCTAGGTTTAGACTGTCACTCACAAAACAGTTTAATTTTGTGGATGCAGAG
>NW_007106279.1:0-773 GCF_000164805.1 Carlito syrichta
CAGTTTACATGTGGCAGTCATCCCCAGGAAACCTGGAATTTTTTCCCTTACAAAAACAGTAAAGTGCTCTTTCTTAAAGTTGAATTTATTCAATATTCAAGTTCTTTCAGGGACTCTCCTAAAAGAATATACTTTTTCCAAGGTTCTTCACTAAGAAGATCTATTTAAATAATTTAATAAGGGAATAATTTCTACATGGAAAAAGTGGTGTTTTCCTTATTTTACTTTACTGTTTCTTTAAAAGAGAGTTATTGAGCCGGGCTTGGTGGCTCAGCCTGTAATCCCGCACCTTGGGAGGCTGAGGTGAGTGGATTGCCTGAGCTCGCAGAGTTCCAGACTCGTCTGGGCAACTTGGTGAGACCTCATCTTTACAGTAAATCAAAAAATTAGTCAGGTGAGGTAGCGGGCACCTGTCGTTCCAGCTACTTGGAAGGCTGAGGCAGAAGGATCACCACAGCCCAGCAGGTCCAGGCTGCTGTGACCAGGATCGGCCACTGCACTCCAGTCTGGGCGACAGAGTGAGACTCCAACTCAAAAAAAAAAGGGAGTTATTGTAGTAGATAATAAATGGAATTTTTTTACTCTAAGAAAGGATTTTGGATCCAATATGGTAATACAACCATCTCAAATGAAAAGGCAATTAAAATACTGCCTAAATCCTCTGCATAAATAAATAAAATGGTGCTGGCAAATTATGAAGCTATGAAGTTTGTCTTCCCATCCCCTGTGTTTTGTGTCCTTTTTCTCTTTCATATATGTCCAGTGCCTCAAAA
>NW_007106280.1:0-751 GCF_000164805.1 Carlito syrichta
GGGTGGGAGCCACTCTCACCCTTGACACCTGTCTTGGGAGGAGAGGATGTGGCATGGCAACTGATGCCAGGTGCAGGATGTCAATTGGGCATCTCTTCCCCTTCAATTATCCAGTGGTTGATTTTTAAAAAGTTTAAAATTTGACACAATTCCTAAGTGAGTCATCACAAGTTTGCACAGAGTTCCATTTTTGAGCTGCTGCCTCACCTGCCCCATGGGAACGAAATAGACTGAACACTCAGGGAAGCTTGTCAGCTCCCCCAGCAACCAGGAACCCATCTTTGATGCCAGTGGAGCAACCCGAGGATGAAGGGACCCATGGGAGGGAGCGACACCCTCCCTCCCCCGTGCCCATTTTTCAGTCTGTCAGCTTCCACCACTGTGTTTTTTGTGTTTGATTGTTGTGTAGTCTTTATTATTTCACGAGGTGGGTGTTACACCATTCCAGGGTCTGGGATGTTTCTCTGTTGGATGCAGAGTTCCCATGGGACCTAGCATCTTGATGAACTGTATTCAGCCAGGAGAGGAGCAGAGGGGCTGGAAGGGACACACACATGAGGCCAGTGGTGAATTCACTGACTCAGCTAAGAAGGAGAGTGAGTAGTACCCTGATGGCTGAAAGAGTGAGTGCTGCGTGTGGCCACTTCACTCCCAAGGGTCCTGCTGATGTTCTGAATTACATACAGATAGACTAAATAGTTTACTGATTTTTTTTCCTTCTGGTACAATAATTTGAACACAATTTGAGAAA
>NW_007106281.1:0-443 GCF_000164805.1 Carlito syrichta
AGTTTTGGAGGAAGAAGAGAGGCTTCACATCCCTTTTGACAGTTATAAAGTAATCGAAGTACCTACTGCTCAAGTGAATCATATAAACTGAATTAGACTTGTTACATAATTAGCATTTGAGGAAACCAAAGGAAAATCCTCGTGGGCTGGCGACTTGTTATGTCAAATGTAAGCATGCTCATTTGGGGGACTGGGAATTGGAAATGATGAAATCTGAATGCATCATAAACCCAGATATATTATACACAGATAATCTTTTAATCAAGCTTTTAAAAGTGATACTTTCTAAGGGATGACTGAAATGCTTGTCCCGGCCAACTGGGACCTGTCTGCTTCCATGAACGGGATGGAGTCATCTGCATGGGCCATGTCAAGTTGATGACTCTGGTGTGTGCAGCAGCTCTCCCTCTGCCAAGGGCCACCAGCCCCCTTAATAAACACCC
>NW_007106282.1:0-886 GCF_000164805.1 Carlito syrichta
CGCCTTTTGCTTAATCTTAGACAAAGAAAGAGTTTAAGTGGAATTAGCAGGCAACTTTCTGTACAAAATCTAGAAAAGAATTTACTTTATCTCTACTTACCTTTACCCCTTTGTGTTTCAAAGCTTTACACATAATACGAATATAGGCTCTCCTTTCCTTGGAGCCGCAGTTTCCCATAACTGTAACCGTGCACCTAATTTTTAGTAGTCTTGCAATAATTATACAAGGATTGAATCACTCTATTCGGTGATAAGTCACACAGTCCGTCGGCGACGCTTAACACTAACTTGCCTACCTACCCGTGCACTCCCGGGGGGGCTGCAGCACCCTAAGGCAAGGTCCGTCCTGAAACGAGAGAAACAAACTGGGAAACATATATTTTTATAATTACCGGAGTCTGGTCCCTGGGTTCGGGCGCCAAAGCTGTCGGTGACCTGCACTGACCAAAGGGAGGGTTTAGGACCGCACCGGTGAATCAGAGACGGAGAGAAGAAAACTACTCGGAGGCAGCTCTTCTGGGTTCAGCCTGGCCAAGACCGAAGCCGATTTTATTCAAACTTTTTCCAACTTATATACCATTTTTTAGACCCTCCCGCACTGCAATAATTACCTGCTTGGGGCATACAGATTCCATGCTTTACCGATCATGCATCGCCAGACCGTCACAAGACGAACACGTTCTAAACAGACTGTTACAATTTCATGATGCATGTCGTGTTTTACAAAGCTTACATCAAATTACTAATACATTGTTTTAAATCATTCAAGACAATGTTAGTATATCATTCACATCATACTCTTCTTTTTGAAGCCCTACTTAAAAGTTCCCCAGGTTATCCCTAAATTTAATCTAGTTATACTAGCTTTTAATATATTAAGCCGTTA
>NW_007106283.1:0-1002 GCF_000164805.1 Carlito syrichta
GCAACCGACTTTCATTCCTCACTCTGCATTATATCTCCCAATTAAAATGGAAAAGAATAAAGCTTTTATTTCAATAACTAGAGAGAAGACTTGGTAAATTCATTAGCTGCCACTAGAAATATTGGCCCAATGATGTGCAGGTATTGCCTGGAGACAGTCAAGCCCACTGTCCAATGGCAAAGCTCAATGTCAAGACCATTTTTCTAATATTTGCTTTCCATGTAATTCTTCCCACTCCTGGCAGTCTCAGAAGAAAAGACTCCAACATAGAGACATTCCTAGTGTGGTCAGAGTCACTCTTAATCAGACAGCGTTATCTTTTTCCTTTTTTTTTTTTTTTGAGTTGGAGTCTCACTCTGTCACCCAGACTGGAGTGCAGTGGCCGCTCCCAGCCACCACAGCCTCGACCTGCTGGGCTCCGGTGATCCTTCCACCTCAGTCTTCCAAGTAGCTGGAACTACAGGTGCGTGCCACCATGCCCGGCTAATTTTTGATTTATTGTAGAGATGAGATCAACTTGCCCAGGCAGGTCCTGAACCTGCAGACTCAGGCAATCCACTCGCCTCGGCCTCTCAAAGTGCTGGGATTACAGGCTAAGCCACTGAGCCCGGCCCAGATAGCATTTTCATTTGGTAGTATCTGTTCCATATATGTGTCTAATATCTGTCAGTCTCCATATATTTTACCCATTAAGAGGTTAGGCACAGTTCCCAATCTGGCAAGCTTAGAGAACCTAAGCCAACAAGTAAGAGACAAAAGCCCAGGGAATTAACAGAGATCTGGACTGAGAATTTTAATTCAATAAATACTGAGTAGCTATTATGTTCTATAGCAACAGAATAATCAGATGAGGTTCCTGTCCTGCAGAATATCTTCTTGAGAGGAGACCAACACATTCACCTTGGGCTGTAGGTGAGAAAGAAAAGGCACTAAGACATTATTAGTATTTTAAGATGCTGGGCACTGTTCAGTTCAGTTGCACAAAATAGCATGAGACATCCA
>NW_007106284.1:0-704 GCF_000164805.1 Carlito syrichta
AAGATTCTCTTTCTTTGAAACTGGTAAAGGCAAGGAAATAACACTTGCAAACAATGGAGGCCTTTAATTCACAGGCTCCAACACTGAAAGTCATTGTGAAGTGGAATTTTGGGGGCTTCAGGTTTTAATTTGAGCTGTACAAGCAGGTGCAGTGATGGAGGAAGAACTTCTGTGATTATACTGTTGCCACTCCTGGCAAATGAAATTCACCATTAATCCAGCTTTATGCGTTTGGTCATAGAGACTCTGTCAGTGCTGACCTGTTTACTGGCATTCACTCCCTAGGTACTTCTCTTACCTTGGGACTTGGGATCCTGAGATTAAAAAAAGAAAACAAGCAAAGGCAAGTTCAGTGTCAGATCTGAAAAACAAAAATCCAGCAAAAGAAATTCCAGCCGTGAAACAATGTGGCCAGGAACATTCTAGGAGCAAGTAGGGGTAGAAAATACCTCTTCCTAAAGCAAAAGACTCGTATTTCATCCCTGGTGGTGACCTGGCCCTCAGAGCAGTGTCCCTGCCCACCCCCCAGCCCAGCCTCTGCAGTGGACCCTGAAGGTTGCTCCAGTTTTTTTTAACAGCTCTCCTGTCATGAGTAGGAAAACACATAGATGCTTCCACTTCTCTTTGTTTCATTTTTTATCTTGGGCAAAGTTTGGAGGCAGCAGCATCAAGAGAAAAATTTCATCATAGCAATAGAGAGAGTC
>NW_007106285.1:0-796 GCF_000164805.1 Carlito syrichta
CCGCTTTGGGAGGCTGAGATGAGTGCATTGCCTGAGCCCGTGGGTTCGAGACCCTCCTGGGCAACTTGACGAGACCTCATCTCTACAATAAATCAAAAACCAGCTGGGCACAATAGTGCCCGCCTGTAGTTCCAGTTACTTGGAAGGCTGAGGCAGAAGGATCACTGGAGCCCAGAAGGTCAAGGCTGCGGGGGCCAGGAACGTGCCACTACACTCCAGTCTGGGCAACAGAGTGAGACTCCAGCTCAAAAAAAAAAAGAAGGGGCTCATGGTAGGAATTTTTCTTTCTCCAGGTCAGTTGGGATAGGATACAACTTCAGCACATGAAGCTTCAGTTAAACAGTGAGTCCTTCCAGCAGGTCTTGTTAAAGAGAACAGTGTGCTCTGGCATATTTCAATTAAAAAATTCCCTGCTGGAAGCATGGGGAGATTTTTCTGTTTTTTTGCCATGAGACACTGGTACAGCTCCGGAATCTCAAACTGTCAAAAATGTGGGACCCCATGACTGGTCTCCAGGGATTTTCTCTTTCAAGTTTTCCATGCTGTGCCTTCAACAGTTCATCAGAGTTCAGGTTTTCCTACCTTAGTGCTGGCTTCTATGGAGGTTTCAATCTTTGGGTTTCTGCTTCAGAAAGCTGTAATATCTCCATTCTCCAGTCTGTCTCTTCAATTTCTGGAGCAGTGGTTTTCCCTGCAATCTCAACTCTCTGAAGGATCTAAGAAGAGTTGCCCATTTTCCACTTGTTCAGCTTTTTACTTATTATTAGATAGATATCTACTCCAAGCTCGTTGCATG
>NW_007106286.1:0-27460 GCF_000164805.1 Carlito syrichta
TATGTTGAACAGGAGGGGAGAGAGTGGGCATCCTTGTCTAGTTCCAGTTTTCAGGGGAATTGGTTCCAATTTTTGTCCATTTAGGAGTATGCTGGCTGTGGGTTTCTCGTAGATGGCTTTTACTATTTTGAGGTATGTTCCCTGTATGCCTAGATGCTCAAGGGCTTTTATCAAGAAGGGGTGCTGGATTTTATCAAAAGCTTTTTCTGCATCTAGTGATATGATCATGTGGCTTTTGTTTTGACATCTGTTGATGTATTTAATTACATTTATGGTTTTACGAATATTGAACCAGCCTTGCATCCCAGGAATGAAGCCTACTTGGTCATGATGGATGATTTTTGAGATGTATTGCTGAATCCGGTTTGCTAGGATCTTGTTGAGAATTTTAGAATCTATGTTCATCAAAGATATTGGCCTGTAGTTCTCTTTCTTTGTTGGATCTTTACCTGGCTTGGGTATCAATGTGATGTTGGCTTCGTAAAATGATTTGGGGAGAGTTCCATCTTTTTCAATCGCCTGGAATACCTTCAGTAGGATTGGTATCAGCTCCTCCTTAAATGTCTTGTAGAATTCTGCTGGAAAGCCATCTGGACCAGGGCTTTTTTTTGTAGGAAGTTTTCTTATTACGTAGTCGATTTCTTTAATTGTTTTTGGTTTATTTAGGGTCTCAATTTCTTCTTGTTCCAACCTAGGTAGGTTGTGTGATGTCAGAAAGTCTTCCATTTCCTTCTGGTTTTCAAGTTTGTTTCCATACAAGTGTACGTAGTAGTCTCTAATGATCTTTTGTATTTCTTCAGGGTCAGATGTGACTTCATCTTTTGTGTTTCTGATTATGCTTATTTGGTTTTTTTCTCGTTTTTTCTTGGTCAGTCTAGCTAGGGGACCATCAATCTTGTTTACCCTTTCGAAGAACCAGCTTTTTGTTTCATTGATTTTTTGTATTATTTTTTTGTCTTCTATGTCCTGGATTTGGGCTTTTATTTTGGTGATCTGTATTCTTCTGCTGAAATTAGGGTTTTTGTGGTCTTGCTTTTCCAGCTTCTTTAGGTGGCTTGTTAGGTTGTCAATTTCTGTTCCTTCCATTTTCTTCATGTGTGTTTGTAGGGATAAAAATTCCCCTCTTATTACAGCTTTTAAGGCATCCCAGAGATTTTGGTAAGATGTTTCTTTATTTTCATTTGTTTCCAGGTATCTTTTGATCTCTATTTTGATGTCATCATTGACCCAGGAGTTATTTAGCATCATGCTGTTTAGTGTCCATGTTTTTGTGGGTTTTGGGGGAACTTTGTTGGTGTCAATGTTTATTTTTATTCCACTGTGGTCCGAAAAGGTGCATGGCAGAATTTCAGTCCTTTTAAATTTGCTTATACTTGATTTGTGTCCAATTATGTGGTCGATCTTAGGATATGTTCCATGTGGTGATGAGTAGAATGTGTATTCTGTGGTCTTTGGATGGAGTGTTCTATAGTTCTATAGTATCAATTAAGTCCATTTGATCCAGAGTCTCATTGAGGTTCCGGATCTCCTTGCTGATTTTTTGTCCTGATGATCTGTCTAAGGTTGTGAGTGGTGTATTAAAGTCCCCAGTTATTATGGTGTTAGAGTCAATGTCTTTCTTTAGTTTCCTAGAAGTTGCTTTATGAATGTTGGTGCGCCTATGTTGGGTGCATATATGTTTAGGATAGATATTTCTTGTTGATGGAATGAACCTTTTATCATTATGTAGTGGCCCTCTGTATCTTTTTTAATTTTTGATAGCTTAAATGGTATTTTGTCTGAAATTAGGATCGCGACTCCTCCTTTCTTTTGTGTTCCATTTGCCTGAAAATTTGTTTCCCATCCTCTTACTTTGAGTCTGTGTATGTCCTTTCTAGTGAGATGGGTCTCTTGAAGGCAGTATATTGTTGCCTGGTGATATTTTATCCATTTTGTCATTCTATGTCTTTTCAGTGGTGCGTTTAGTCCATTCACATTCAGACTAATTATTGAAATGTAAGAGTTCGTCCCTATCATGGAGTTCTTATTGAGTTATTGTTCTTCCACTTGGTTTTTTCTTTTTTCTTCTTCTTTTTTTTTTTTTTTGTCTTTCTTTTGCTGTTGGGGTTGGTTCGTGTATATTTTATTCTTTTCCCTGTACTCTTGTGAAGAACGTTGTTCTTTTTTCCTTTTCTTCTGTGTTTAGTACTTTCTTAAGTGTTTCATGTAGAGATGGTTTTGTGGCTGCATAAGTTCTTAGGGATTGGATATCTGGGAAAGATTTTAATTCTCCCTCACTGATGAAGCTTAGCTTGGCTGGGTAGGTTATTCTTGGTTGAAATTGTTTATCCTTTAGGACTTTGAAGATAGGGCTCCAAGCTCTCCTAGCCTGCAGGGTTTCTGCAGATCAATCTGCTGCTATTCTGATTAGTCTTCCATGGTGGGTGATCTGGCCTTTTTCTCTTGCTGCCTTTAGGATTTTTTCTTTTGTGCCTACTTTATTTAGGCGAATTATTATGTGTCTAGGAGTTGGTCTTCTCATTTGTTGTCTTGCGGGGGTTCTCTGAATCTCTTGTGTTTGAATTTTTGTATCACTGATTAGATGAGGGAAATTTTCTTGAATGATCTCGTGGAAAGTTTGTTCCAATGTGGTCTCTGTTTCTCTTTCTGCCTCAGGGAGTCCGATTATTCTTAGGTTAGGCCTCTTGAGGTAGTCACTCATCTCTTGAAGGTTTTGTTCTGTCTTTTTTAGCTTATTTTCTGTGTTTTTAAGAGTTTGGGTTATTTCTATATTTTGGTCCTCCAGCTCTGAGATTCTTTCTTCTGCTTGGGTAATTCTGCTTTCCATGCTTATCAATTTGTTATTTATTTCATTCACAGTATTCTTTATTACTGTATCTCAGATATCAGCTCCTTCCTAGTTTCTTCTTGTGTCTCCTCAATTCTTTTTAATCTCTCCATTATTGTTTTGATATCTACATTTGCATTTTGAGACCCTTCATTCTGGGGACTTTTCATTGTTTGTATTCCAAAGTCAATTTTCTCAGTGTCTGCTCTCCCAGGCGTCTGGGAGAGACCCATACTCTTCTTTTGGTTTTTCTTCATTTCTGTAGATTTTTCTCCCTTTACCCCTTTCCCTCCCCCTCTTCAATTCTGTTTTTGAGGGAAGGTGGGGTTGCTTTTATTTCTCTTCTGCAATGACCTGTTCTTCCTTATGAGGGTCTTCTGGTTTTGTTCATTTTTCCCTCTGCTTTACAGTCTGTCTATTCAGCAGTTTGCAGTCTTGGTCCGTTCAGAGAATCTCACCAGTTCACCTATGCCGTCGCCATCTTGCCCCATCTCCGCTCTTCTGGATCTTCTCTTCTTTTCTTCTCCTTTTTTCTTTAAAATACTTCTGGAAGTGGAACTCTTTGTCAGTGAGTTATCAAGCAGCTGCAGGACATTTATTCACCAAATCTGCTAGGCGCATCAGGCGCGTCCAAGCCCTGGGAGCACTGACATTTTATTATTCTTACCCATAGTTAAATAGAGATACATGCAGAACGCTGAAAGCCAGAGAGAGAGAGAGAGAGAGAGAGAAGAGAGAGAAGGGGTAAGAGAGAAGCTGGCCAGGCCAGAGTCTTAAGAAATATCATCACTTTCCTTCTTTTGGTTTTACTCCACAATGAAGATAAGACAGCTACTATTTTTCTGCATTTTATTTTATTTTATGTTTTATTCTAGATTCAAGGGATACACTCAAGTTTGCAACATGGACATATTGTGTGACAGTGAGGTTTGGGCTTCTGTTAAATTTGTCACCCCAATAGCATAATAACCAGAAGATATCATTTCCATTCTTGCCCTCCTTCTCTTCCCTTCTTTAGGAGCCCCCGGTGTCTTTTTGTATTCTCATGTCCCTGTGTACTCAGGGGTTAGCTCCTGTGTGGCACTGAGGAATCTTTTCTGTTTCTGTGTTATTTCACTCAGATTAATGATCTCAGCCGGGCTCGGTGGCTCAGCCTGTAATCCCGCGCCTTTGGGAGGCTAAGGTGAGTGGATTGCCTGAGTCCGCGGGTTCGAGACCCGCCTGGGCAACTTGGCAAGACCTCATCTATACCATAAATTAAAAATTAGCCGGGCGTGGTAGCGTGCACCTGTAGTTCTAGCTACTTGGAAGGCTGAGGTGGAAGGATCACCGGAACCCAAAAGGTCGAAGCTGCGGTGGCTGGGAGCGGCCACTGCACTCCAGTCTGGGCGACAGAGTGAGACTCCAACTCAAAAAAAAAATGATCTCCAGCTTCATCCACATGGCTGCAAAGGACAGTAGTTTGTTCTCTTTCATGGCTGCATGGTATTCCATGATGTATACGTACTATCTTTACTTTATTCAATCCACCATTTATGAGAAATTAGGATGGCTCCCTGTCTTTTCTTCCATGGATAGGGCAGTCATAAACATATGAGTGCAGGTGTCTTTTTCACAAAATAATTTATTGTAGGGACAGAAGGGTAGATACCCAGTAGCAGGACTGTTGCATCAAAAGACAGCTCTATTGGCTGGTGCGGTGGCTCATGCCTGTCATTCCAGCAGTCTGGAGGCTGAGGCAAGAGGACTGCCTGAGCCCATGGGTTCAAGGACAGATTGGGCAACTTGGGGAGACCTTGTCTCTACAATAATTCAAAAAATTAGCCAGATGTAGTGGCGTGTGCCTGTAGTTACAGTTAGTTGGAGGCTGAGCTGGTCAAGGCTGTGGTGGCCATGAGCATGCTACTGCACTCAGCCTGGGTGAGAGAATGAGACTCCAACAAAGAAAAAGATGCCTATATGACTTGTTCTTTAAGAAATCTTCATATATACTGTTTTTCATACAGATTGAAGTAACTTGCTTTCCCTCCAAGAATGCATAAGGGTTCCCTTTTTTCTTATCCTCAGACTCAGAAAAAATAAGACCAGGGAGGCATGGAAGAGCAGACTCTTGTTTGCCTGTCTGAAAAATAAAGTTTCTAAAGACTTTCTAAAAATCTCCACCAGACACCTTTTCCTTTGCATCACACATCTCCTGCTTTGACGTTTGTCACTAGACATGCTTTAGAACTTTGGTAATTCTGACAAGATGCTCTTGAAAGAACACCTGCCCTGTGACAGCATCTTCACCACTGAACTGACCACAGCTCTGACTTTGAATCTATGGAACCATTAAGCTCTGTTTCTAAGCCACTTATGTGACCCTCTCCCTTTTGGTAATAAGGGATTTCCTTTGCCCTTACCTCACCAGATGCACTGGTGGCTATTCATTCCATTCATCCCAGGTTATAATCCTTATTTCTGTTTCCAAACAAACTCAACATACAGTTGACTCTAACAACATGGCTTTGAACTGCACAGATTCTATTAGATATCCATTTTTCATTCAATGAAATGGGATTCAAAATATGGCTTTTACTGGATGAAAAACTCACATACAGAGAGGACCAACATTTCCTACACACAGATCCAGCAGGGTTGAGTGAAGGACTTAAATTTGGGTGTATTTTTGGATATATGAGTTGTCCTGGAGCCAATACATTGTACATACCAAAGGAGGGCTGTATGGAACAATTTATCTCCAGTTTTTTGTAGTAGTTTGAAACAGTGGGAGAACATCCCATGTCTTCCCATGCATCTTGAACGCACACTACAGCCCTTCGTCCCATAAATAAATTGAGCTAATAAAAGCTTTGGATTGAATACTCTGGTGTTCAGTGTTTCTTTTTCTGGAATCCTCTCAGTTCTATTAAAGGAAGTTTGGAACATTCCCTTGAGGAAACTCCCCAGGGATGTTTTGGGTCTAATCCAACCTTCAATTGGACACCTGATCCCTCCCTACCCATGTAGACCCTAGGGTTCCTGTGTCCACACAGTGGTGGATACTTCCACCCTGATGATCTCTTGATGGCATGATGATCACAGACACCTGTTGTTGCCAATCAGTTTTGGCCTCTGTTCTTTGTTATGGATCCGTCTCTTTGTGGTGATCCATCCTTTCTCTCTTTCTGCTCATGACTTTGATGATTTGCATATCTCAGAAATACTATAGGTAGCATTTCTCAGTGTTAGGAGCAGATGAGGGTCCACCTTAACTGTGGAATTTAGCATCAGTTGTCCACCTTGACTGTGGAATTTAGCACTATGATCCTCTCATATCCTGACACCTTGTGTCTTAATCTGACCTGTAATATAACCACAATTAAGCTCCTCCCATGACCCGAGCAACATTGACCCCTAGAACCACTCCAAGAATTGGAGTCCATGAAAACATGCTTCAAATAAGAAAACAGAGACTCAGAAATGGGACTTTACTACTCAATGTCACACAAACAGTGAGGCATAGTTAGAATTTAAAAAAAATAACTCTCACTCCACTTCTCAAATCACACCTCAAACCTTAATCATTGTCCCTAAAATCTTGAAAAGAGACCAAGGTGCAAAGAAATACCCACAAAAATTGGGGCATGGAGAGGAAAAATTGACTCAGAGTTGTGTTCCCAGAGAGGGAAGGGTGAAGATATTGTTGCCAATAATTAAAATATTATTTAAAAAGAGAAGAAGTCCAAGATGGGAACTATTTGGTACAAAGAGAACTCAGAATCCAGGGCAAGGAAAGAAGTCATTTTTCTTTCCTCACTTTCCTGTGTCTCCTTTGTGCTCTCTGCCACGTGCAGCTTGACATGACCTGCACACTCAGGTGACAACTGTGTCTCTGCTGACATGAGTCTGCCATGAAGTATAAGCCTTTATCTTTTCTGAAGCACCTCCATGTCTAGAGAGACCATTGGACATGGTAGGACCCTACAAGGATGTGCTGATGACAAGCTGAGGAGTGAGCCTGTCTCCTAGGCTTTGCAAGGCTCTGAGCAGGAAGGAGGAGCCCCAGATCTCCCTTACCTGGAAGGGTCTGACTTAGGAAAACAGATGGTCTATTTGTTGCTATGTGCAGAACTTCAGTAAGATGAAGACATATCCCACGACATTTTCCAGGGGTCAGGACATACTTCTATTCTGTGTGAAGTGTCTTTAGAAAGCCTGGTCCTCATCCCAGGTTCAGTGTGTGGAAATGACAGAAAGAATCCTGGGGAGATCAGTTCTTCTCCCTGTGAGGCTGCTGATGTGGTAATCCTGTGACAAGAATAACCCAGCCCCAAGTGGCCAAACTCTGTGTGTCTTTCTCTCCTGCTTAGCACTGTGATCTTACCCATCTGCACCACAAGAACCAGTAAAAGGAGATGCTAAGGCCTCCACCCTCACAGCACTGCTCTACCTTGGTGAGATTTAAATAGGGGGAGGAGAGGGCCCAATCTGAGAGGGAACCCTCAGGTCTGGTCTATAAGGAGACCCCAGCCTCTCAGGAACCTCTGGGGAAAAAAGACTTCAGAGGGAAAACCTCTGAAGGGAAACTCTCTTCTAGGGCTGAGTCTAGGCCCCAGGACCCAAGGGCAGGCAGGTGAGTTTGTCACCAGCTGTTCCATGTCCCTTATGCTCACTGGGGATAAGTGGTAACCTCTGGGCTGTTGGGGATGGAGCACAGCAGTTCTCTGCTGATTGATGGGGCATCTGGAAGGTTCTGGTGCTGAGAGCTGGGACTTTATGAGTGGGGATGTTGTGGATTCCAGACTCTGATTTCCTTCCAGGGACACTCCCCAAACCCCTCGTCTGGGCTAAGCCAGGCTTTGTGATCACCCAAGGGATCCCTGTGACCATCTGGTGTCAGGAGACCCTGGAGGCCCAGGATTACCATCTATGTAAATAGGGAAGCTCAGTGCCCAGAGACATACAGAGCACCCTATAGCCTGGAAACAAAGGAAAGTTCTACATCCTATACATTACAGGGAAACACGCAGGAAGATATCACTGTAACTATGGCAGCTATGCTCACTGATCAGAGCCTAGTGACACCCTGGAGCTGGTGGTGACAGGTGAGAGGATGCCCAGGCTTCCCTGCCCCAGATTCTGCCTTCAGGAAGGGTGCTGCTCTTAGGGATGTCTCCACTCAAAGTCCAGCCAAGAGCATCATGTGGGAGGTGTGAGCCCCTCTGAACACAGTGCCTCCTTCTATCTTAGGAACTTACAGTACATCCACCCTCTCAGCCCTGCCCAGCCCTGTGGTGATCCTGGGAGGGAATGTGACCCTCCAGTGTGGGTCATGGCTGAGATTTTGCAGATCTGTTCTGTGTAAGGAAGAATGAGACAGTCGTCTCCAATTTCTGGATCCATATTCTCAAACCCTCGAATGGATCCAGGCTCTCTTCTCTGTAGGCCCTGTGAGCCCAAGTCATAGGTGGACATACAGGTGCTATGGTTATTTCTTGAGTTGTCCCTATGAGTGGTCTTCTTCCAGTGATGTTCTGGAGCTCCTGATCTCAGGTGAGAAATTCACAGCAATGACCCAGAACACTCTGAGTCTCTAGAGAGGTGGGGAGGATTTTCATCTTGGGCATGTCATGGTAGAACGACATTAGAGTGAGATGGCTCAGTGTCCTGGAGTCAGAGACTCAGAAAGATCATCAGTGCTGAGGCCCAGGGAGAGAGAGAGGGTTGATGGAGGGACCTGATTGTTGGCACTTACAACTTTTTCATCAGGTGTTTCGAGAAAACCATCATTTTTTGGTGCAGCCAGGTATGGTCATGGTCCCTGGAGAGAACCTGACCCTTTGGTTTCACTCTTTTGTCAGCTATGGCAGGCTCCCCCTGTCTAGGGATGGGGGAACAGGACCTTCCCAGTGCCCTGGACAGCAGCCCCTGGCTGGACTTTCTCAGGCCACTTCAAACTGGGACTTTTGAGTGGCTCCCACAGGGTCAGGACAGATGCTATGGTGGACACAACCTCTCCTCTGAGGGGTCAGCTCCCAGTAATCCTCCCTGGACATTCTGACTGCAGATGAGGAGCTCAGAAGATTAGTCAGGGACCCAGACTTTGCATAGGCCCTGCAATGGGACCCTCATGTGGTAATGGCCAGGGTGAGGGGTGGAGGTGTCAAAAGAAAGAGAAACAAAAGATGGGTGGCAAGGATAATTTCAGAGACAGAGATACTGAGAGTTCTCAGACAGAAACCTCTAGAAGGTCTCAACTCAGAAAAAGGTGGGGGAAGTCCCTCATCCATCATCCTCTTTCTAAGACAGCTCCCTCACATATGCTCCCTCTTTGTGCAGACAGGTCCCATGGTAGCCTCAAGAGAGCACATGACCCGACTGTGTCAGTCATGGTACCTGGTAGACACATTCCTTCTTTCCAAGGAAGGGGCAGTTTTTCCTCTCCTTCTCCCCTGTGTCTAAGATCAAAGTAGCAAACTCTTGTCTAGCAGGTCGAGTTCTCCATTAACACTGTGACCTCAGCCCACAGGGAACCTACAGGTGTTCCGGCTCACACAGAACCTCCCCCTACCTGCTTCCACACCCCCGTAACCCCCTGGACCTGGTGGTCTCAGGTGAGGATCCCTGAGTGTGTCCTCTTTGAGCACACAGAGTTGGCTCAGGGCCCTGCTCCAGGAGAGTTCTGGGTAATAGGGATTGAGGGCAATGGAGGGGGAAGGCCCACAGGGGAGAGTCCAGTCCTTCAGAGGGTGGAAATAGATAGAGACCTCTCACCCCTGGGAACCCAACTTTGAAGTCTGGAAGTTTCGGTCAGAGTGGAGAGCAGGGAGGACTTGAAGGAGACATGGTTGAAACCTGGAGGTCACATGATTAAACTGAAGGCAATGACAAAGGCTCCTCAACAGCCTTGGAGGATATGTGATGAGTAGAAAAAGGAGGATGAGCTGGGTCAGTAAGATTTTGGGGTCCAGTTCTAATTTGGATTCAGGGAAGATCCTGGGGCTGGTGGAGGAGGAAGAGACTGGGTGAGGTGGAGTGAAGACAGATGAGCGTTCCCTTGGCAGCTGTTATTCCTCATTTCCAAGAGACCTTGAGGATGGAGTTTATCTCTCACACATGAAGGGGACACTGAGCCCTCTCAGGTCAGGGCAGGAGGCTGTTGGGCCTTGGTGGGATCTGACTGGTGTCCGGGTGGAGCCCACACCAGACACGCCCCTTCAGAGGGAAGCCCCCCAGCTGTGGGTACCACTCAGCAGGGCACCTCCTGTCCTTACCTGATAGCCTCTATACTCAAGATACCCCTGAGACTAAAGAGGAACCATGTACCTGCTCCCTGGGGCAAGTTAGAGAATTATCCACATGTGTGTTGTGGGCAGTTCATTTCTAATTTGCATTTCTGTGCAAGATTTTTTGTTGCTTTTTAAGAGGTATGAATGTATGGTTTAAAGATAAGTACTTCTCCCATTCTCATTACAATAGATTAAATTTATATATTAACTATAGAAAGTAGTTTCTTATTGAGATTAATATTTTAGTCAATGATGTTTTAAAGTGAAGTTTGCTGATGATTGTATGTTGCCCAGGCTGGACTCAAACTCCTGACCTCAAAGCATCTTCCCACTTCAGCCACCTGAGTAACTGGGAAGACGGGTGTGCACTACTATACTCAACTGCTTCTTAAAATAATACTAAATTATTGGCAACATAGCCGTTAATTTGGATGTACTCATTTTTCTTCATGTCAACTTAGTACAAATTATCTTTCCTCCAATTTTATTAAGTTGATCTCTTCTTATTTTCTTATCAAATTTGTATGAGCCACAAGTCAATAAGAATATTATTTTCTTATTTCTAAATCATATGCCTATTTTTATAACTTGAAAGGTGAATATATATATTATATTATATATATATATAATATATATTATATATATATAAAGATTTATATCCCTATATGTATTATGGCCATATACACTGCACATAAATATATGTGTACTGCTCTGTGTATATTTATATCCACAAATGTTCAGCCATATGCTTAAAACGTTTCATCTGGTATGTTTTCTCATGTTTGATATTGGTCTCCTGTGCTAGATTCATACTTCAAAAATGATGTAAATACTATTTTCATGACTCCCTGGCAACACCAACATTTGAAGTGTAATTTTGCTTATGTTGTGTGCATATGAGTCAGCGCGTGTGTGCCCCATCATAGGTGTTCCTAATATATGAAGTGTAGTGTAATTAAAGGATAGACAGACAGCAAAACACCACGTGAACTGACTGAGGTGGTGCAAAGGGGAGGCAGCCCTAGACTTCCACCCTTTGTACTCCTAACATTCAGGAGCCCTGAGGACCAACCCCTCTTCCATAGAGTCTGGGTTCTCAGCTTGTAAAAAGTTGGACATTCTCATCTTCAGGGGAATTAAGTTATGTGATGCAGTGTAGCAGAGTGAACAGAGAGAACTCAATCATTTCTAGTAAGGAAACCATTTTTCTCAACAACTCTGAGTTTTGGGGGCTCAGATATACTTTGTTCCAGACTTAAGATTTGAATTCACAGAACAAAGAAAGGCTGAAGAATCCCATGAAGAGACCAGAGGAAAGCCTGCTAGAGCAAAGACAGGGTTTATTAAGAGACTACTCCAGAGTTCTGTCTTGAGAGGTGGGGATACAGAGCCCAGGCTTAGGTCTCTAGAGCTCCTCACCAACATCCTTGCCTTTGGGACCATGGGATCAGTTGAGACCACCAGTCCATCACACAAAAAATCAGAATCCAAGAGTGGGGAGATGCTCTCAGCTATGGGGCTGGGCACAGAGGGTCAGGTTCTTTCAATGAGAGGTGGCTGCCCAGGGTGGTCATCCAGGGATCTTGGGTGACTTTGATCTGCCCTTACCTCTGTGGCCTCCTTTTTCCATCACCCCGCCTCACAGCCCCAGAACTACACAATGGATAATTCTGTCCACATGGGTGTGGCTGGCTTGATCTTGGTGGTCCTTGGGATTCTGATAATTTGATGCTTGGCAAGATACAGCCAGGAGGCTAACAGGAGAGTGGACAACATACCATTCAGAGTGGTAGGGGCTTTGACCCGAATCTGCTGATTCCAGATGGTCCCTGAAGAAAGTCTGAGACATAAATTGGGAAAATATCTGCTGAAAATATTGTGGGAAGTAAACATAGATCGGGTGCAGGGAAAATGTCTGGGGTGTCTATGGAGGACTCTTCCTCCACTAAACAGTTGTTCTCTCCCTCATTCTTGTTGTTGACTTCCTCCAAATGCCCCCATCCATGTCCACAGTAACATGAGGTTACATCCCCCAATGGAACTTTGTGTTCACACCTCTGTGACCTCATGCTCTTCCTCACTTTCATGTAATACATTCTGTTTCTATTTCTAACTACTATACTCCCTAATAAGTGATTAGGGTTCTCCATTTCATCAGCTCATAACATGGAACTTGGTTGAAATAATGAAATAAATGGAAAGCTTCTGTTTCTCCCCCAAAAAACTTAAGTCCTAAATGATGTCTTTGCACCCGTCACTCTTCAATAAATACTACTTTTGTAGTTTAACTTGAGATATCATCACTGGTAATCAACACAAGGGTGTTTGGTGGAACAACCCAGTGGTATGCTGCTAATCCAGCTCGCTGAAAAATCATTTCTATAAAACCTTGGTAAACCAGGTGTGCTGGGTCACGCCTGTAATCCCAGTACTTTGGGAGGCAGAGGTGAAAGGATTGCCTGAGATCACAGATTTGAGACCAAACTGGGCAACTTGGCAAGACCTCATCTCTACAATAAATAAAAATAAAATTTGCCAGGCATGATGGTGCATGCCCGTGGTTCCAGCTACTTGGAAGGCTGAAGCAGAAGAATTGGCTGAGTCCAACAGATCGAGGTTGCTGTGGTCATGAGTGTGCCACTAAACTCCAGCCTGGGTGACAGACTGAGATTCCAACTCGGAAAAAAATAAAAAATAAAAATAAAACCTTGGTAAAAGGACATAACATGGAGTCCATATACACAATGAGTAGCCATTTTAACGTTTTCTAGATCTGTCATGTTTCCTTAGCAGTTCACTTTACCCTCTAATCACTAGCCAAGGACAGAACCCATTTCTCAGATGTAGCTATTGATAATTGCTTTATAACCACCTCCTCAGCTTGTTTCATAAAGAAGTTAACCTAATTAGCTCTTCATGACCTTCATAACACAGACCCCATCAGCATGGCAGTTTTCATGTGCCTAAATCACTCATCTGTCTGCTGTCCATCACCTCATGTCAGTACCTGTGTATACCTGCCTTCTGTGATACCATGGAACAGACCACCACCCAGTCACCTTCACAACTAACCCCCATTAAAGGAAAAGTTTAAAAAGGATCTGACTTCGACCAGTCAGCCACCATTACTTTGCTAAGACATGGCCTTACCATTTGGGTCCTTGAGCCACAGTTGCTATGTTTCCAAGCCTTGGCCCCTTCCCTGCCTTGGTAAGGTGAATCTTCTCTCTCTCTTTTTCTCTCTCTTTTTCTCTCATTTACTTTTTAAATAAACCATATTTTCCAATCTAACTTCTGTTCAATTTTTTACATCCTTCTTATGGCACTGGATTGCAAACCAGACACGCTCACCCCTGGCAGTTCTGACCTCACATTCTTTAGGCCCTGCTAGAATTGTGACCTAACACTTGGCTTGTGACATTTGCCTCTTACTGTGTTGTAAATGCTCCCATTGTGGCCAGCATCAATGTGCCAATCATCAATGTGACATCACTGAATGTAGAGTTGGGTAGTGTGGACAGAATTGCTCTTCAAAAGAGTCTATGAGCCAACTACAATTTTTCTCTGTGATATCCACCATGTGCAACTATATTTTCTTTTATATTTGAAGGTTGTGATAATTTCTGGCTTATTCTTATGGTTGTTTCAATGAAATCATGATAAAAAAAAATCATAGCACATTGGTGGCAAAATAAATAGTGGCATCAATCTTAAAGACACAATTGAGTATGTACAAATTTTTGTACACTACTAATAAGGATAGGAATGATATTAATTAATGAAGTAGATTTGAAATATTGAATATTGTCTTAAAAGGTAGGGACATTCAACTCTGACTGTTAAATATAGACCCAAGAAAAAAAAATTTGCGCCTTCACCAGGACCTACTGACAACTTTGATGAGAGTGCTGCTCTATTTAGTCAAAAGCTATAACATACAAACATATATCCATTAAAAATGTATTAGAATAGCATGAGTTTAAAGACCCATACCATGAAATGATTAGAGATTTTATTTACAGTAGCAGTGAAGTTTTTTCATCACACTTTTTATTGTTAATTGTTAACTAAATTGCACTAGAGTGGTCTGGGTGTGATGGTTCACACCTATAATCCCAGCACTTTGGGAGGCTGAGGTGAGAGTATTGCCTGAGCCCACATGTTCCAGACAAACCTGAACAACTTGGCCAGACCTCATCTCTACAATACATCAAAAAATTACCCAGGCGTGGTGGCACGTGCCTATAGTTCCAGCTACTTGGAAGGCTGAGGCAGAAGGATGGCCTCAGTCCAGCAGGTAGAGGTCTGGAAGCATGCCAGCGTCTGGAAGCATGCCACTATCCTACAGCCTGGGCAACAGAGTGAGACTCCAACTAAAAAAAATTGCACTAGAATAAGGAACATAATGTATCAGGTAGTTATTTCAAAGGATTAATAGATATTTCCTTTCTTGTCTAATACCTCATATTTTAAGACCACTGACCACATTAAATATGTGCTTTCCATCCTTGTTGATTACACACACACATACGCAAACACACACGCATGTATTATACATGCAAAACATACAATTCAGTAGCATGTCCATATATTATATATATACACACCTAGTATATGTGAATATATGCATGTTAGCATATATACTTGTGTAAAAATAAATCATAATTTGTATTTTGTATACAAACTCTGTAATATATGATTAGATAACTTCACCACATGTGTATATGTTAGATTCAGAATTAATCTATGTTTACTCATAAATTTTCTTTTGCCCTCTTATTCTATCAAATTTTAATAAATAGTTGTTTGAATAACCAAATGGATTAATTTATGTCCCCTGTATTTAAAAGACCTATAATTAGATGTATGAAAGTTTCTGAGTTTATAAATCATTTTAATAGCCTCTTTAAGACAGAAAATACTAGTTTTTCCATTTAAAGCATTTCTGTATCTATCACATTTTGTTTAATATTAATATCATCAATAGCTCCTTATAGAATGGTCTTTCTTCCCTTATTAATTTTTTATAATGTTATTTTAGATAGTATTATTATTTTGTGCTTAAGGACTGAGTGTCTCTGGGTGCTTGAGACTGTTCAACTCATTCTTTTGTTTTTGGGGGGTTTTTTTGAGTTGGAGTCTCACTCTGTCGCCCAGACTGGAGTAGAGATGAGGTCTCGCCAAGTTGCGCAGGCAGGTCTCGAACCCGCGGGCTCAGGCAATCCACTCACCTCAGCCTCCCAAAGGTGCGGGATTACAGGCTGAGCCACTGAGCCCGGCTTCAACTCATTCTTAAGTGAATTTAGTAGTATTTTCCATATAGGGTAATACGTGTTTAATTTGGAACCTTTTGCCATTTCATTACTTAATTACATACTTTCCTTTTTTAAATTTAGATTTTGAAGACGGGTAAAATTCAGGGTTATATATACAAATGTTCATTGTACAGGTGAGGCTTGGGCCTCATTTTAGTACCCACTTAACCTGGTTTGAGATCAGTGCCCTTATTGAAACATGTGGTGTCCTCCTTGCCGTTTCCTGGTACTGCCAATCCCTTTCTTAACACTATATACTCAATACTATATGGCAATTCTTATCATAATGTCTATAATATCCTTATATTATTATGATAACAATGCAGGTTTTGCTGATGAGTGAAAACATGAGGTACTCAATTGTTTGTTTCTAATTACATAGTTTTCAACATTTATTTATCATTTATCTTTGGACAGACAGGTTAACTTTCACTGTAGATGCCAGGCATGGTAGCTCATGCCTGTAATGCCAGCACTTTGGGAGGTGAAGGTGAAGGATTGCCTGAGGCCAGGAGTTCACAACTAGCTTGGGCAACATGGCAGGTCCTCTTCTCTACAATAAATCAAAACATAAGCTAGGTGTTGTGGTGCATGCCGCTGGTTCCAGCTACTTGGAAGACTGAGGCAGAAGGATCACCTGAGCCCAGAAAGTGGAGGCTTTGGTGGCCGTGATCACGCCACTGCACTCCAGCCTGGTTGAGTGAGACGGCATTTCAAAAAAAATTGCACCATAGCTGAGTCTGAGTAATCACAGATGTTTTGTTTGTGCATGTGTGAAATTATATGTGTCTGCATGTGATTTCAAATAATATTTTTCAAATTTCCTATGAAATCTTACCTTCTGCATTTTGCGTTTATTAATATTCTAACAATTATGTTATTTAGAATTGCGTTTACTGCACCTTAAATAGTAAAATATCTAGAAATGTACAGCTCTGAAATCGCCTTCATTTACCTCTCACTCTATCTAGATATTGAATATTTCCTTACACTAAGTAAGCTACTTGAAAAAGAAAGTCATCTATGGTTAAGGACCTACCCTTTCATTCCTCCTCATCCCTCACGAAGGTAAAGTACCTGATGTAGTGTTTTTTACTTGGGACATGCCATCCCAGATAGTTTGTCTTATCTGACATCTTCATGTTTAAATTTGTTTCCTGCTGACCTTTTTACCTTTTTCTTTGATAATTTGAGTGAGTATAAAATATTTCACTCACAATTAATTTTTAAGGGTATTTTTTCAATATCTTCTGACATTTGTTTTTGCTGTTGGAAGTCCAGTCCCAATGAGTATGACAGTCTTTTGGCAATGATTTGCATTTTGTCTAAAAATTAAATGTAAGATTTTTAAATATTTCCAGACCAAGTCTCTTTTAATTTTTTAATGAGTTGAAAATCACATAATATAAAAATACCATTTTAACCTACAATCCATTCTAAAATATTTTTTACTCTTTTAATTTTAAAGATATGTGGTACAATTCAGGGTTAGGTATACAAATGTTCATTATACAGGTACCCTTGTTTATGAGCTGTGCCCCTCCCTCCCCTAGAAGTTTCCCTCAACTGCCAATCCTACCTTCCCTTTCCCACTACTGCCAACTCTTTCTTATAGTATTATGATAACTGGTCAAGGTTTGCTTATGAGTGAGAAAATATGGTACTCTACTATTTGTTTCTGTGATAGATCACTGAGTATGATAAAATTTAAATATATCCATGTTGCTGCCTTTTTTTAAAGCAGGATTTATTGAGAGGAAAGAAAACCTCGCACAGTGGAAGGGCACCCGAAGGGGTTGCTATTCATCCCATTTTTTATTGTTTTCCTGAAATGCTCCGATGCTGATTTGAAGCTGTGTGTTGAGAGATTGGAAATGCACCAGTGACACAGAAGTAGCAGGGGTTGGGACAAGCTGGACAGAACAAAGACAACCCTGACCCCCCTGGAAATCCCAGCCCCTCACCCCAGAGCCAGGTCAGTGAGTTCTGGTTGGAAGCACAAGAGGGACAGTGACCAAACCTGGGGCCCCATCTTCATTTCACCACACTGAGGGACCAAGGGTCCTGCCTCTTGCAGCGAAGTGGGTGAACATACACCAAGCTCTCAAATCCAGTGTCATCCTCATTAATGCAGAAAGCCTGCTGTACCCTCAGTTTACCCCTAGGGAGTGTCAGATTCAAGACCTTAAAGCTGAGTTTGACCCTTGGAAGTTGTGGATTTTCTATGTGCACTTGCTTTGGACCCTCTGTTGACTATGTGTGGGACCCAGAAATATCAGAGTGTTGTGGGTGGGCTCCAAGGAGCCTAGGGCCTTGGATGTTCCCAATAAACAGATCGTTAACACAGAGGACTCAGGATACCAATGTCAACCTGGAAAGGGCGGGAGAAATCTTAGCCCATCACTATCCATTTTGATTCATAGAAACCTCCAACGAAGTCAGCTCTACATACACAGAAGCTGACTACATAATGCATAAGCCACTTGGGAACGGCCCAAGGGAATTGCTTGAGGAGGCGCAGGTTCTGGGCAGGAAATGCAGAAGAAGCTTCTGTTTTCAAGGTTCCTGGTCTGCACTGGGTATTGTACACTCTAAGTGACCCTCCTTTTTCCTGCTGCCAGACTCCATTCTCAAAAACCTGCACAGTGGTGAACTATGTCCGCATGGGCCTGGCTGGTCTGGTGATGTTGATACTGTTGGCAATTCTAGTAGAAGCTTGGCACGACCAGCAGAGATGGAGACAGCGATGGAGACAAAGTAGATAGAACCACGACTCAGGAGGGTTGCCCCAAGGCTCTAAGGTTTGCCCTGAAGCCCAAGGAGACCCAAAGCCCACCTTGACTGTGAATTTCATGGACCCTGAAGAAAGGCTGCACCTGCTGGATCTGGGCACCAACCCAGATGGGCATTGGAGACAGTGGTGGTGCCATATCCCAGCCTCTCCTTGGTGTGTCAATTATCTCGCATCCAAGTTTCCCTCTAAGTTGACACTCATCATGACCACCCTCACCCCACTTCTTTCAAGTCTCTTTCTCCTTTCAGCTCTCACCATTTCCCTTCAACCCCCATTTCCCTCTACACGTTCTCTCTCTTGCTCTGTGCCAGAGGCTCCCCCAGCCTGGTCTCGATCATTTCCTCAGCCTCCACTGCTGTCCCTTTGTTGATATCAGCATTCAAGGCTTGTCTATTACACCTGATCATGATTATTCCCATTTCAAAAATCTCCAGCCTCTTTCCTTCTCCCTGGGGTCCCACAATCATAGTTCTCTCCTTGGAATTGGGAGATTGACTTCATCGATCTGGTTTTTTCAAAATCTTACACTTCTCACAGAACTGAGTTGGGGTAGCCCAGGACTATGCATGCTTGATAATCAATTGACCTCATTATAACAATCTAGCTTGTCTCTTGTTATAATTTTTGACTGAAAATGTATTTTATCTGATGTCAATATAGATATACCTGCATTGTTTTGGTTTCCATTTGCATAAAATAACATTTTCCATCCATTCAGTCATACCTTATTAGATTTCTAAAAATTAAAGTGAACCTCAGCAGGGCGTGCTGGCTCACACCTGTAATATCAGCACTTTGGGAGGCTGAGATGGAGAGATTGCTTGATCCCAGGAGTTCGAGACCAGCCTGGGCAATATAGCAAATATATTCTAGGAAATAAAAAAAATTGCCACCTGTAATCTCATCACTTTGGGAGACTGAGACAGGGTGATTGCTTGATCCCAGGAGTTCCAGACCAACCTAGGCAACATAAGAATATTCTCTACAAAATAAAAAAAAAAACATTAAAAAAAAAACTTAGATGAGCACGGTGGCATGTAACTGTAGTCCCATCTACTCAGAAGACTGAGGTAGAAGAATTGCCTGAGCCCAGGAGGGCAAGGAGGCCGTGAATTGTGATCATACCACTGCACTCCAGCCTGGGCAAGTGAGACCCTGACTCTAAAAACATACTTACCTACATATACATACATACATGAAATAAAAGAAAGTGAATTTCTTCTAAGCTTCATTGTTGCATCTTATATTTAATTCAGCCTCTCTGTCATTTGATTGAAGAGTTTAATTCATTTACATTTAAATTAATTATTAATAGGTAAGGACTTACTAATGACATTTTGTTCATGCTTTTCTGATTGTTTTGCAGTTTGTTTCAAACTTTTATTCTTCTTGTGTCTTTTGTTATCTGATAGTATTTGTTGATATGCTATATTTTGATTCTTTTTTTATCTTTTACATATGTACCACCGATTTTTAAAATTTGTAATTATCATGAAGCGTACATAAACATCTTATAGTTATACCAGTGTGTTTAAGTTGATAATAATGACATCCTTTTTATTGTGGGCAAACATTTTATACTTTAATTTTTTTTAACTAGATGTTAGATGTCTGACTATTCTCTTGTAATTCATTGAAATTCTTGACAATGATTATTTAAGTAATTTCAGTCAGTTTATAGCTGATCAATCAAGGGTATATTCACAGCTGAAGAAATCATATTTCAGTATCTACAGAAAGGCTTCATCAGGGAAATCCCTTTGCAAATCAGACAACCTAGAGATTCTGAATGGGCCATGGGGTAGGACCTGCAGATAGGTTTGCTGCTGGCATCCTTGGGAGTCTGGACTTGCACCTTTGTCAGCAGGTGTGTAAACCTGACTACAGGTCATGTTGGCCGGCCTGGTGCCAGGTTTTATGGAGTGTACATGTTGACCAAGTCTATAAGGGTGTACCTGGAACCTGCGTTCTCAGGAGCATGCTGAGTCCATAAAGCCCAACCTGACCCTGGGGTGATCCTAACTCTGAGACCATAGGCTCAGTCTCAGACCCCACATAAATTTAAAATAAAAAATAAATTTTAAAAATGGAGCCAAATGTTACTTTTGCACAGAACTGTGAATTTCCTCAATGCCACTAAATTATACACTTTAAGCTGCTTCACAGTTATCTCTTTGCTATGAGGATATTACCTCAATGAGAAAAAATGTGAAAAAAAAGATATGATTCCCTAAAAATTTCTTATTCCAGATGAAGTTGCTCTGAGGTCTATTTCCCCTGGGGTCATGTGAGGCAGGAATCCCTCCAGATCAGAGACAATCTGGCTTCGGCCATGCTTGGATACTGATGATATGTTCACTTTCATTTATAGATAGTAATGTGGCAAGTATAAAATTGTGAATCAGCACCAGCATTCCTATATTTTGTGAGCCTGTGTGGTTCTCTGACATTCCATTCAGAATGGAGTACTGCTTCTCATTTACAATTTCAGCAAGGAGTGATTATTCAGGACCTTTAATTTAGACATTATTACCTCAGAGTCTCCTATTCTACACGCATGCAGTATTTCTAAAGCTCTACTCTCCAACCCAATGGGGTATTGTCTCTGAGTTACCTTTTTAAATAAAAAGACACTTTTAGGGACATTTATTCTAGTCATGAGGGTGCTTATGCCACTTTTCTTAAACTGGTCATGAAAATGACATAAGGTTGAAGCCATTGCATGTCTCAGGCACCACAGTCCTTCATGTAATACTACTAAAGGAGAGGCTTTCATCATCTTCCTACAACGAAGAATAGGGGGGAAATGTGGCACTACCCACTAGGGGCCAACTCCAGGAAATGTGATCCTTGCGTCTTACATAAAAACCTGTGAATTTCCTTCCAGTGCATGCTCTTGCCCAACATATGGAGACAGAGTCCAAGGTGGCAGATGAAGAGTTACAGACAGGGGAAGAAGAAGCAGCGAGGAAGTAGAGTGACTCAGAGATGTGGTGGAAGGGGATGAAGAGAAGGTGCTGCTAATTATAGATTAAGGAAGTCAGAGGGAGGAGGTATTGGGAGGCACAAAACCACACACTCAGGCCAAAAGGGAAGTCGTGCTTCTTCTCCCAGTGAACTAACAGTCTTAACAGGCTTATACACATCTGTACAGCCTCCTTGTCTTCCTGGGGTCATTCACACTGTGTATGAGAAGATCTCAGCCCTTCCAGAACCCTCAGTTCCTCAGGAGAGAACTTGAACTTGCTGTGTTACCCAAAAATGTGATTGAACATCTTCCATCTGTCCATGGAAGTGTCAGTTGTGCTTCCCCAAGACCATGTGTTTGTAAGACATGACTTCATCCTCTCATATCATGTTTACTCTGAATCCTGTAACCTAAGCCCACAAAGGGCCCCTACCAATGCCATGACTCAGACAGCATTTGTCCCTATAAGTTGTCACACACAGTGACCCCTGAAGACTGTAGTTTCAGGATAAGAGCTTTCAACCCCATGTCCACTGATATTCCATCCTGGTTGTAATTGAGGAGTTCTTTCCAGACCCGTGTCCTTATTATCTGCTCAGGGCACTGGGTTGAGGGTCACCACTGGTGATGAGGGTCCAGGAGAGTGTCCTGGAGTAGATAATGGGTCAGGAGAACCCTGGGCTGTGAAGGTAAGGAAGGAGCAGCAGATAAGATAGTCACAGGGTGATTCTACTCCACAGCAGGATGAAAAAAGATGAAAACTCTCACACTCTCTTCATGCCTTACCCCTGTTGGGGTCACAGAAGAAACTGGGTAAGTGGAAGGAGAAAATTGAAATATGTAGTAGGCTGGCCTTTGATGGAAAGAGAAGAGGCTGAGGAATAGATAAAGAACTACCACAGCCCCATGTCCTCCTCCTGTCCCTGTCACAAGCAGCATGTGGGGACTGGAGTCCACCAGCTTAATGGACCCACATCACATCTGCTGAGTGATAGGGTCCATGTAACCAAGAGGAGTCAGAGTCATCCTTCCACAGTTCAAACCTTTAAGGAAATGGTTATTCTCGAGGAACTTGGTAGAGAGGGGGAGAGGAAGGGAGGGTCCCCACATTCCAAACCACCTGGTGGTTATTGGTACCTGTTGGAGGATCAGTGTGGTGGAGATGTGTGAAGGGGAAGAAGTCAACGTACAGTAGGGGAAAGTGCGACATTTGCCTCTCTCTCCTGTCCATGGTGCTGATATCTAGGCACCCATGCAAGAAGGTCTACATTTGAAGAGAAGAATAAAAAATGCCTCTCAGGATGTAATAGGGCTGTCAAAAACTTAAAGCAGGGTTGGTTCAGCCACATTTAAGATGAGAATCTTATCAAATTCTACCTAAATCTTGGATGTTCTTTTCCCATCTGTCAAAGGCTGAATACCACGATTTTTTTCAAATGGCCACTCAGTTTTGAACTTCCATGCCAGTGCCTTTCTGGGAAAGGAAGTGTCAGATGCCCCTGTCCTGGAACATCATATCACTCTGGAAATATTTTGTCTCTGCCAGTAATTGTGTGGAGGAAAGAGGGAAAGCAAGATAGGACTTTTCTGAACAGATTCCCATGAGCACCAGGCTGTCACCCTGGTAGGGGCTATCACAAGCTTGAAAATTTAGAAGGACCTTGATTTGAACCTACCTCTGCTAGTTTTCTCTGGTGCTTCACAATTCTCTGCTTCTAGAAATATAATGCCCAGTCTCAACAACCGCCTAGGTTTCTGGATGTGAAAAAGGAAATACAAAATAAATTAATACCAGGGTTCCAACCACACTGGGGACTTATGGAGTCTCCTGCAGCCAACTCAAGGAACAGAGGCCAGAATAAATTTGGAGACCGAAGATACACCTTTGCCACACACAACTCCCATTTTTGAATGCAAGAGCTCTGTAGTCTCTACATTTTAGCAGCAACTCTTTGATATGAAAAGTGATTGACTCCTTGAGGACTGAATGTAGGCTTGATTTCAGTGCAAAGTCCACTTCCATTGTGGCAAATGTGGATGCTCATGTCTCTGGATATTCTCTTGGGAGAAAGTCATCATGGGTCTGGGTCTGAGTCCTGACAGTCCTGTGCATCTGGAATCATCAGCTAGACTTCAGTGGCACTCTAGACTCAGACCGTTAAGCTTCACCCCAGGTTCTCTATGTAGATGGAACTCCAAATTAGATCCCCAAAGTGCATTGTTTGGGGATCTAATTTGTTCTTTCCTCTGCTGGATCTTACAATTAGTGTTAAATATTTATATTGTATATTGTGCAATTAGTGTTAAATATTTATATTGTAAGGTATGGGACTGGCTCATGAAGAGCAAAAACATACTTAAGCATTTAGCCTCTACTAAGGCTCAGCAACAGAGCAAAACTATAGAGAGAGAGAGAGAGAGAGAGAGAGAGAGAGATTAGTTATCTGTGAAGGATGGTAGGACTTTGCTCCCGAATTCTAGGGACGCATGCTGCAATTCACCTAAATGGGCCTGTCAAATCCTCCAGTCAGAGTCAGTCTCTCTCTCTCCCTCTCCCTCTGCCTTCCTCTCTGTCTCTGAGTCAGAATCTCACTTTATCACCTATGCTGGAATGCAGTGTCACCATCATGGCCCACCACAACCTTCATCTCCTGGGAACAGGCTATCCTTCCATCTCAACCTCCTGAGTAGCTGGGACTACAGGTGGGAGCCATCACCCTTGTCTAATTTTGCAATTTTTTTGTTGAGATGAGGTCTGGCTATGTTGACCAGTCTAGCCTTGAACTCCTGGGCTCAAGCAGTCCTCCTGTCTTCGCCTCCCAAATTGTTGGGATTTCATGTGTGAGCCCCTGTGATTTGTCCAAACAGCATCTCTATCAGCCATGGACACTTTCAAGCACCATCAGTTCTGCTGATCATGGTCCAGATGTCAGAGCGACTTGCCTGAATCTGTTGAAATCTTTCCCCTCCTCTGGGGCCCTATAAAAACTATTTGGGTTATTTGGTAAATGGGAAGATGTAGCACACCCAAGTGAAGAATATTTTGTCTTCACAATCCAAAGAGCATTATGGTAATGTATCTTTATTTGTTGTAGGCAGAGTGATAAAGCCACTTATATTTTACCTTAGAGGAAACATCTCAACATGCCCACACCAGTAGACGTTAAAAATATGACTGAAGTGGAATGCTTCAGTATTATTGTGGACTTTCTTTCTTGCCATCTGACATGCAAATGTCTTACCAATAAATCTGCAGTTGATACTAAAATTTTCTCCCTAGATCCCATCAGCACGTCATTGATGTAATGGATCAGTGTGATATATTATGGAAGGAAATGGTGATTAAGGTTTCTGTTAACTCAATTATGATACAAGGTTGGAGAGTTCATGTGCCCCCACAGTAGGTGAGGGAAGGTGTATTGTTGACTATGCTGTGTGAAAGATAAATGTTTCTCATCGTCTTTATTAACAACTATGGAGATGACAGGTATGGCGGCTTGTGTCTCTTATCCCGGCACTCTGGAAGGCCAAGGAGAGAGGATTGCTTGAGCCCAGGTCTTTGAGACCAACACAGGCAACTTAGCAAGAACATATCTCAGTGAAAAATAAATGATCCAGGCATGGTGGTGTGCACCTGTAGTCCCAACCACCAAGGTGGCTGAGGTGCTAGACTCGGGTAAGTCCAGTAGGTCAAGACTGTGGTGAGCTGTAATTTTGCCACTGCACTCCAGCCTGGATGATATGTGAGACTCTTACTAAAACAAATAAACAAAAAACAGTTGTGGATAAAAATGTGTTTGCAGATTAAAACTTGGTACCAAGGGATGCATTAATTTGCTCAAATGATGACACCACATTTACATTTGGCCTAGCAGCTGCTTTAAAAATCATCACCAGTCTTGATTCATATAGTACACTGCAATTATTCAAGATTCATCTGTCTTCTGCACAGGCCAAATAAAAATATTAAATGAAGATGTCATGAGAACCATCACCATTGCTTCATTCTTGATGATGGCCCACACCTCTACACTGTATGCAGGAATGCAATATGGTTTCTGATGTACTGTTTTTTTAGGCAGAGTAGGTGCTTTTGGCCCCTAATCAGCCTTACCCACTACACTGACCCTCACACCACAGTCAGAAAACCAATGTGGGAATTCTGGTAGTTTTTGAGTATGTTGAATCCAATTGTGCATTACAGATATGGGCATACAACTATAGAATGGGTTTAAGGTCGACAGAATTCACTATGAGAGAGATCTGGGAGCAAACCCCACTAATCATGTGACCTCCATAAGCCCCTATTCAGGCAAGAGGTTCACAGTGATATTTTGGTACTCCTGGAATTAGTATTGATTTAGAGTCAGTGTCATATTTGCTCTGGAAAAAAGGCCATCAGTCTCTGTGAGGAAGACTGGGAGAAATATGAACAGTATAAATTTTGGTTGGTGTATAAAGGACAGTGTAAAAAACTTCTGACATTTCCTTTTTTTATTATAAAGATGTGGGGTACAATTCAGGGTTAGGTATACAAACACTGATCATGCAGTTACCCTTGTTGATGAGGTATGACCCTCCCTCCCCTAGCAGTTTCCCCTAGTAGTTACCCTTGTTGATGAGGTATGACCCTCCCTCCCCTAGCAGTTGCCAGTCCCAACCCCCTTCCCCTGACAGTTTTCTGCTACTGCCAATCACTTTCCTATAGCATTATAATTGTTCAAGGTCACTTTATGGGTGAGAACATATGGAACTCAGTTTTTTGTTTCTGTGATAAATCACTGAGTACCATCCAATTTGCTGCAAAGTCCTTCTTTATGGCTGCATAATATTCCATGTGTATATGTAACACATTTTTTTATCCAGTCCAGCTTCGATGGGCAACATGGTTGGTTCCATGTTTTTGCTATTGTGAATATAGCTGCAACAAACATACATGTGCAGTTATCTTTTTTTGTAAAATGATCTGAATTCCTCCGGGTATATTCCCAGTAGGGGAATTGCTGGGTCGTATGGAAGGTCAATTTCTATTTCTTTCAGAAATCAACACACAGTTTTCCAGAGAGGTTGAACAAGTTTGCATTCCCACTAGCAGTGAAGCGTTCCTTGACTCCACATCCTCACCAGGATCTGTTGTTGTTTGTTGTATTAATGATGGCCATTCTTACAGGGTTTAGGTGATATCTCAATGTGGTTTTGATTTGCATTTCTCTGATGATGAGTGAGGCTGAGCACTTTTTCATGTGTCTGTTGGCTGCTCGTATATCTTATTTTGAGAAGTGTCTATTCATGTCTTTTGCCCACTTTTTAAAGGGGCTGTTTGTTTTTTCCTTTTGGCACGTTTGAGTTCCTTGTAAATCCTAGATGTTAGGTCTTTGTCAGATACACATTTGGCAAATATTTATTTTTCCATTCTGTGGGCTATCCTCCTGCTCTCTTAATGGTTTCTTTGGCTTTGCAGAAGCTCGTTAAATTGATGAGATTCCACTTTTCTATTTGATTTCTTAAGGTATCGGCCTTTTGGGTTCTGAATAACAGTTAATTCCCAGTTCCAATTTTCATAAGGAAGTCTCCTGTGTTTTCTAAAATTCTTATAGTTTGAGGTTTTACGTTTAGGTGTTTGATCCATTTAGAATTAATTTTTGTGTATGGTGATAGGCAGGAGTCCTGTTTCAATCTTCTGCATGTGGTCAGCCAGTTTTCCCAGCACCATTTCGTGAATAGGTTCTCCTCTCCCCAATGGTTGTTGATGGAGGTTTTGTCAAAGATGAGTTGGTTGAGAAATTAAGGCTTTGCTTCCGGAATCTCTATCCTGTTCCATTGGTCTATATGTCTGTTCTTGTACCAACACCAGGCTGTTCTGATTACTGTAGCCTTATAGTAAAGTCTGAAGTCTGGCAGTGTGATACTTCCTGCTTTCTTTCTTTTGCTAAAGATTGTTTTGACTATTCGTGGTTGTTTATGTTTCCATATAAATTTCTGAATTATAATTTCCAGGTCTACGTAATAAGAAAACTTCCTACAAAAAAAAGCCCTGGTCCAGATGGCTTTCCAGCAGAATTCTACAAGACATTTAAGGAGGAGCTGATACCAATCCTACTGAAGGTATTCCAGGCGATTGAAAAAGATGGAACTCTCCCCAAATCATTTTACGAAGCCAACATCACATTGATACCCAAGCCAGGTAAAGATCCTACAAAGAAAGAGAACTACAGGCCAATATCTTTGATGAACACAGATGCTTAAATTCTCAACAAAATCCTAGCAAACCGGATCAGCAATACA
>NW_007106286.1:27480-33412 GCF_000164805.1 Carlito syrichta
CTTCCGGAATCTCTATCCTGTTCCATTGGTCTATATGTCTGTTCTTGTACCAACACCAGGCTGTTCTGATTACTGTAGCCTTATAGTAAAGTCTGAAGTCTGGCAGTGTGATACTTCCTGCTTTCTTTCTTTTGCTAAAGATTGTTTTGACTATTCGTGGTTGTTTATGTTTCCATATAAATTTCTGAATTATAATTTCCAGGTCTGAGAAGAATGATGTTGGTAACTTAATGGATATTATGTTGAGTCTGTATATTGTCTTTAGTAGGATGGGCATCTTAACAATGTTGATTCTTCCTATCCATGAGCAAAGAATATTTTTCCATTTGTTCGTGTCTTTTTGGATTTCTTTGAACAGTGTTTTGTAATTCTCATTGTAAAGGTCTTCCACTTCTCGGATTAGAAAGATGCCAAGGTATTTCATTTTTTTGGTGGCTATTGTGAATGGGATTATTCTTTTTATTTGGGTCTCTGTCTGCTTGTTGCTGGTGTATAGGAATGACACTGTCTTTTGCACACATATTTTGTACCCTGAGATTCTGCCAAAGTCCTTTATCAGTGCAAGCAAGTTTTTGACAGATTTTCTTGGATTTTCAAGTTATAGGATCATATCATCAGCAAAGAGGGATAACTTGACTTTCTCTTTTCCTATTTGGATACCCCTGATATCCTTCTCTTGTCTAATTGCCTGGGCTAGGACTTCCAACACAATATTGAACAAGACGGGTGAGAATGGGCAGATTTGTCTTGTTCCAGTTTTCAGGGGAAATGTTTCTAGTTTCTGTCCATTTAGCAATTTGTTTCCTGTGGGTTTGTCATAGATGGCGCTTACTATTTTGAGGTATGTTGCTTCTATAACTAGGTGTTTAAGGATTTTTACCAAGAACTGATGCTGGATTTTATCAAAAGCTTTTTCTGCATCTAATGAGATAATCATGTGGTTCTTGTTCTTACATCTGTTGATGTATTTAATGACATTTATGATCTTGCAAATATCGAACCAGCCCTGTATCCTGGGGATGAAGCCTACCTGGTCATGGTGGATAATTTTTGAGATGTGTTTTAGGATCCATTTTGCTAGAATCTTGTTGAGGATTATTGCATCTATGTTCATAAGGGATATTGGCCTGTAGTTCTCTTTTTTGTTGGATCTTTACCCGGTTTGAGTCTCAGTGTGATATTAGCTTCGTAGAATGATTTGGGGAGAATTCTATCTTTCTCAATTGCCTGGTATACTTTCAGTAGTATTGGTATCAGCTCCTTCGTGTACGTTTTGTAGAATTCTGCTGGAAAGACATCCGGTCCAGGGCTTTTTTTGTTAGATAGTTTTTGTATGACAGAGTCAATTTCCTGGGTTGTTATTGGTCTATTTAGTGTCTCAATGTCTTCTTGTTTAAACCTGGGGAGGTTGTATGATATCAGAAAGTCCTCCATTTCATCTAGGTTATCAAGGTTTTTTTCCATGTAGGTATACATAGCAATCTCTGATAATCCTCTGTATTTCTTCAGTGTCAGTTGTGATTTGATCTTTTGAACTTATGACTGTGTTTATTTGAGTTTTTTCTCTTTTTTTCTTGGTCATTCTGACTAGAGGCCCATCAATATTGTTAACTCTTTCAAAAAACCAGCTTTGTTTTGCTGATGATTTCTATAATATTTTTTTCTTCTATGTCCCATATTTGGGCTCTTATTTTTGTGATTTGGATTCTTCTGCTAAAGTTGGGATTTTGGTGGTCTTCTCTCTCCAGCTCCCTTAATTGATTTGTTAGGCTTTCCACTTGTGATCTTTCCATTTTCCTGATGTGTGCTCATAGAGATATAAATTCCCCTCTGAGAACTGACTTAATGGCTTCCAGAGGTTTTGGTGAGCTGTTTCTTCATTTTCATTTGTTTCCAGGAATCTTTCAATTTCTTCACTGATTTCAGTGTTGACCCATTTGTTGTTCAGCATCATGCTGTTTAGTGTCCATGTCTTTGTATGCTTTGAGAAGTGTTGTTGGCTTTGATATTTATACTTGTTCCATTGTGCTCTGAGAATGTGCATGACAAGATTTCAAATTTATGGAACTTTTTATGCTTGATTTGTGGCCAGGGATTTGATCTCTCTTGGAGTATGTTCCATGTGGTGATGAGTAGAATGTATATTCCATGGCTCTTGGGTGGAATAATCTGCAGGTATCTACTAAGTCCATTTTGTCAAGTGTCAAGTTTAAGTTCTGGATCTCCTTGTTGATTTTTTGCCTCTATGATCTATCTAGGGCTGTCATTGGGTTATTCAAGGCCCCTGCTATAATAGTGTTGAAATCAATTTTTTTAGTTTATTTAGTAGTTGCTTTATAGCTGCTGGTGCTCCTGTGTTCTGTGCATATATGCTTAGGATGGATATTTATTGTTGATGGATTGAACCATTTATCATTATGTAGTGTCCTTTTTCTTTTTTTTATTTTTCATAGTTTAAAGGTTGTTTTTCTGATATTAAGACTGCAAATCCTGCCTTCTTTTGTGATACATTTGCCTGGAAACTCGTTTGCCATCCTTTAACTTTGAGACTGTGTGCATCCTTTGTAGTGAGATGAGTCTCCTGGATGCAGCAAATAATGAGGTCATGGTTTCTTATCCCGTCTGCCATTCTGTGTCTTTTCAGTGGTGCATTTAGTCCATTCATATTCAGGTTGATTATTGGAATGTGATTGCTTATCCCTGTCATGAGGTTCTTATAAAGTTTTTTTATTTGCTCACTTGTTTTCTTTTGACTTTGGTGTTAATGTATGCATGTGTTTTCAAGTTTCTTGTTGTGCTGTATTCTCTGTTGATTCTGTGCTCTGCTGCTCTCTGGGGAAGTGTGTAGTGATTCTTTTTTTTCTTTTTTCTGTTCTTAATACCTTTTTAAGTATCTCCTATAGAGCTGGTCTGGAAGATGCATAATCTCTTAGGGATTGGACGTATGGGAAACATTTTCATTCTCCATCACTGATGAAGCTGAACTTGGCTGGATAGGAAATTTTTGTTTTAAATTGCTTATCTTTGAGGACTTTGAATCCCCTCTTGCTTGTAGTGTTTCTGCTGATAGGTCTGCTCCTATTTGGATTGGTTTTCCCTGGTAGGTAGTTTGACCTTTCTCTCTTGCTGCCTTTCGTATTTTTTCTTTTGTGCCTACTTTGTGTAGGTGACTTACTATGTGTCTAGGGGTTGGTCTTCTCATTTGATGTCTTGTGGGGGTTCTCTGTATCTCTTGTGCTTGGCTGGTCACATCTCTGGTGAGATGGGAAAGTTTTCTTGGATTACTTCCTGGAATACTTGTTCAAAGTTGTTCTCATTTTCCCTTTATTTTTTCTGGGATACCAATCAGGTGTAGGTTTAGCCTCTTGACATAATCACACATCTCTTGTCGGCTTTGTTCCTTCTTCCTGAGTCTTTTTTCTATGTTTCTTACAGATTGTGTTAATTCCATGTTCTGGTCTTCAAGTTCTGAGATTCTTTCTTCAGCTAGATTTATTCAGCTTTCCATGCTTGTCATCTTATTTATATCCTAGGTGAAGTTTTTACTGCCAGAATCTTTGTTACAAGTTCTTTCAGTGTTGCATCTTGTCTTTCTTGACTCTTTCCAACCATTCTCTGATCCCTGTCATTTTCTGGGGCCTGTCATTTGTGACATCCATTATTTGGGCATGAAGACTTGATTTCTTAGGAGTTTTGTCTTTGGTAGACTTGGAATTGCCTGAGGTCTTCCTTTCACATTTCCTCATTTGTGACAGATAACTTGTTTGGTTTTTTTCTCTCTCTCTCTCTCTTTAGTTCTCTTATTCAGTGTCAGGGGAGAGGCTTTCCATTTGATGTTTGCTCTGTCCTCTATTCTTCCCTGATCCAGGCTCTGGATTGGTTTTATTTTGAAATAGGATGGTGGATGGGAAGCTTTGCTGTCTCTTATAGTTTTTGAAATCTGAGTAAAGTGAGGAATGGGGTGCCATGAGTCAGATGCTACTTGCAAATTAAAATGCTCACTTATTGTGGTATGTTTTCCCTGAGATCCACTCCTAACCACCACTATATATGATGATGCAAAGCAGAAACCAACCTACACCACAATACAATCTGCAATAATAAAGTGAGGCAAAACACACCACCACAACAGAAAAACCCCAAGAAAACTAAGCACACACACACATGCCTAGTACGAAGTAAATAGTGAAGACAGACAAAAAGACCAAAGGGGGGAGAATAGGAAAAAAGAAATAAAAGAGAGAAAAAAAGGGAGGGGAAGGGGTGGGAGGATTCAGGTGGAACCTTCACACCTCACACATTTCTTGACACACCTTTTAAATTGTAAAAAATGAATTAAAAATAAAACCCCAGCCAGGCTCAGTGGCTCAGCCTGTAATCCCGGACCTTGGGAGACTGAGGTGAGTGGATTGCCTGAGCCCACAGGTTCAAGACCCACCTGGGCAATTTGGTGAGGCCTGATCTCTACAATAAATCAAAAATTAGCCAAGTGTGGTAGTGCGCACCTGTAGTTCCAGCTACGTGGAAGGCCAAGGTGGAAGAATCGTTGGAGCCCAGCAGGTCAAGGCTGTGGTGGCTGGGAGCAGCCACTGCACTCCAGTCTGGGAGACAGAGTGAGACTCCAACTCAAAAAAAAAGAAAAAAAAAGCCCAGAAGGACAAAGGAGCAAAAACCAACAGCAAAATCAAAAGATGAACATTCAATCATTCACATATACACATAAACAGAGAATGACAAATAAAAGCAGAAGGAAATGGAGAAAGAAAAGAAAGAGAAAAAAATTGGGGGAAGGGATGCAGTTCAAAATCTCACATACATATTCATGCACAAAGGAAAGATATTTTAAAAATAGATGAACAAATAAAGTCAGAAAACTTTTAAAATTAAAAAAATAAGTTAAAATTAATAAAAACAAAACACAATAAAACAAAAAACAAAAACAGAGGGAAAAAATCCTGTCCTCTGTGGCAGGCTCTGTAGTTGTTCCTCTAATCAGATCTCTCCTGCAGAGTCACTTCTTTCACTGCATCCTCAGGCAGTGGAGCAAAGAAGGAGGAGGGGCAGTGAAGTGGGTGGGGCTGCAGTCTTCCCCTCCCACTCTTCTATGGTCAGGGACATCTCTGGTGGGGATGTACAGGATAGTCTCTTCCCTAGGTATGTACTCTCATGAGGTTGCCCCAGCCACTCCTGTCCTGAAATGGGGTTCTCCTACTGCGACTGATGTCCAGGCTGCATCTGGGTTTGTCCCTCTCAGTTGTGACCCAGCTATGTGGGTCTGACGTTCAGAGGATTACTGGGAAGGAGGGGTTTTTTTCAGCCAGGACTCACCACTGATCTCTTTGGAGTTCTTCCTCATCCTTTTCAGGCCACACCCTTTATCTCTTGGTTGGATCAGGGTAGGGTGTGAGGTGCCTGGGACTCAGCACTATCAGGTCCCTCTGAAGTTTGTGCTTTCAGTATATTTCCTCTGGATCACAATCCAGCCCTGAGTGGTTGATCTGCCATTCACAGAGACTGGCTCTCTGGGTTGCCTCTTCAGTCCCTTCCAGTGCCTTATTAGGTCTCTCTCCTATTTCAATGGCAAGAAAGCACCTGGGACTTAGTTTGTGTGTTGCTTAGGCAACAAGTTGGTGACTGGGGTTGTGGGGGGAGCTGGGTGGAGTAATGCAAATCTCTGCCTGGAAAATGGCTGCAGTGGGTGATTCCTCACCAGGAATGCATTTCTCTCTCCGGATTCCGCTTATGCTCTCTCTCCAAAAATCAAATCCTGCATTCCAGTGAGTCAGGTATGCAGGTGATAGTGTGTGCCAGGTGCCAGGTGCAGCTGTCTTTTCTCAGGCGTGTTCCCATAGCAGAAATTTCTGCGGTGTTCTTGGGAACTGAGCTCTAATTTCAGGAGGTGGAAGTTTGCAGTAACCCTCAGAGGGGTTAC
>NW_007106287.1:0-967 GCF_000164805.1 Carlito syrichta
AACAAGGAGTAATCACAACTACTCATAGTTCCTCAAATCTACTACCATACAGAGAACACAAACTCATCCTCCAAAGAAGCTATGATATTTATAGAATCACAGCACTGCTAAAATAATTGCATCATATTTGAATCACTTTTAACAACTACATTTTTAGACTAAAGTATCTGCAATCAGGATATTCTGGCATCTCCAATGGGTCATATTTGCTTTGCATGTATGTAAAGGATTGATTTATAGATTTTTAAAAAGCCAAGGAATGCTATTTCTTTAATTTTTGTGTCCATCTCTTGCTAAACTGAAATAATATATAGTTTTTAAGCAGTTGTTTCTTCTTCAGGTACCATTCAACATGGTTCACAATTTCCAGGCTAAGTTTGAGATGTGCCATTTACAAAATTTTAATTTCTGATTACCGACTTGGTGAGGAGGCAACACTGATGAGCATGCTAAACACTGACCTCGATGTAGCAATATATTAAGTGACAAAATACAACTCTGAACCATAGACCTTTAAGTTGTTGTTTGTGTATACAGTTTTTGCATATTTGTAGTGAAAGAAATATAAAGAATTGGGTAAATCATTCATTCTTTACACATTTTTACTTAGGTACTAGATAGAAAGAAGAATAAGTCATTATCTTTTAAAAAGAGGTTTATAATACAGTTGATGGACAGTTGTGCTAAACAAAGAAGCATGCACTGTTACAGCTGTTGTAAAAGATGTGTATGGAGTGAGTGTTATTTAGTGGGAGCATTTTACTCGTAAAGAATAGAGGTTATGTTGAATGAACAAAGGAGATTGCTGATCATTCCATATGGGATCAAAATTTAAAGATAACAACCAACTAATTGAGATGTTTTAAAATGAAATATACATTTTAAAAGATGAATAAGCCCATTTATAATTACAAACAAGTTTGGGGATCCACTGTCTATTCACTTCATGTGGTTTTTCAGGACTCAT
>NW_007106288.1:0-919 GCF_000164805.1 Carlito syrichta
CAGTCACATGTGACTCATACCTCCATGCACTCAGGGCCACATCTTCCTTTCCTGTATCCTCAGAGCTGGTTTCTTGCCAGGAACTTTATGGCACTGAGTCAATGATCTTTAAATAAATGGATGTCACATGAAGCAGACCTGAAGACAATCAACTGAAAGAGGCATGAAGCTGGCTCCTACGATTGTGGCTACTTTGTGCATAACAACATTATCACAAGAATCACAGAGACAGGGAGGGCAAGTGCATTCATAGGAGGGCAGGTAGGGTGGAGTCAAGTACGATTGAATATGTGGGTCTGCAACTCATGGCTGAGATCTGGATCATAGATATGGATTTGGGAGCCTCCTGGTTAAGGCCCAGGGGTTAAGTAAGGTTCTCTGAGGAGGGTGCATGTGTTGAGGTGAGGGGCAGAAAATAACTCATAAAAGTATGGAGGTTAGCAGGGGGGCAAAAGAAGAAATTAAGAGAAAGATAGGTGAAGAAGGAGTGACAGGAGACACAAAAGAAACCTTCAGAAGGGGTTGCATCAGTGACAGCAGGTGTCAGGGTCAGGCACAAAGGCCAGATGTAGGCACCTGTAGTAGAAGATAGTAAGGTCCCCTGGAGCCAAAGGACCACACTGTGTTTCTGGGGCTCTAGTTTATGAAATTAATTCTTTCAGTTCCCTAAATTCCAATCACCTCACGTGCTTATTTAAAATTCAAATGTTGGACTTATTCCCATGCCTCGTGAATCAGAATATTTCTGGACAAGTTTCAGGAATTTTGACATGTTTTTCAAGAGATTCTGAAGTTTTAGGATGCTAGGATAGTATACGAGCTTTCTGCCTGAATTTTGAAGACCAAGAAATAAAAGGTGGGCTTAGAAAGAGAAAAAAATTCTGGCCTGAGAACTGTGGGTTGGAAAGTATAAGCAGTC
>NW_007106289.1:0-822 GCF_000164805.1 Carlito syrichta
ACTCAGTGAACCTGGGGATCCACAGGTGACAGAACCCCGCTGAACCCAGAAACTCATGCACCTGGTGGACATTCTGTGGTGGGGGAATTCTTAGAACGGTTGCTTTTCTGGCATCCGTCAGCCATCTCTGCCCTTCTTTTATTTTGTACCCCAGATAGCTCACCTCCGTTCTGCAGATTTGTGCCTTTTTTGCCGAGGCGCAATATCCTAGGGTGCCTATAGTTTGTAACAAGTCCTATGTGCCTTGCAGGCATGTGTCTCGATCTTCGGCCACCAGTAGGATATTATCTACATATTGTAATAGAGTTAGGTTGGGGTTATTTGCACGAAACTCACCCAAGTCCTCATGTAGCACCTCATCAAAGATAGTGGGTGAATTCTTGAACCCTTGAGGCAGTCACATCCAGGTGAGCTGGCCATTGATACCTCTCTCTGGGTCTGTCCATTCGAAGGTGAAGATATCCTGGCTTTTGGGGGCCAAGGGCAGGCTGAAAACGTCATCCTTTAAATCTAGTACAGTATACCACGTTCTGGTTGGGGGCAGAGCGGAGAGGAGGGTGCAGGGATTCGGGACTGTAGGGTGTATGTGCATTACCCATCGGTTGACTTCTCACAAATCCTGCACTGGCCGGTAATCATTTGAGTTTGGCTTATGCACCAGTAGCGGGGGGGTGTTCCAGGCAGATTGACAGGGCTGCAATATCCCCGCACTTAACAACCACTGAATGTGGGGGATTATGCCTTCCTGTGTGGCTAGGGGCATTGGGTACTATCGGACCCTGACTGGGGTCATCTCCCGGTTTCAGTTCAATGAACACAGCC
>NW_007106290.1:0-780 GCF_000164805.1 Carlito syrichta
ATGAATGTAATTTTAAACCAGAAAAAAAATGATTAAGAGTCATGGGAATGAAGAAAACAGCAGCAGCAGATGTTGAAAAATAGAAAAGAAAGGCGAGAGCTAAGAATGAATTCATTTTTCTCCTAAGTCTTGTATTTTTACTCAATCATGCCAGATGGAGAAGACATCGCTAAGACATAAGGTACTTTTGGTTTCACTGCCCTTCTCACAAGAGAACTGGTAAAAAAGTAACTTTTCCAAAGCAGCAGAATGATAAAAACAAATGTATTATTTCTTTTATTAATGAAGACTCAATTTCTCTCATTCATTTGAGATAACAAACTGTGGTGGAAAAGCTCCGACTTTGGGCTAGAGAGACATGACTTTGAATACTAATTATCTTAATCACTATCTGTATGACCTTGACAGGGTTTCTGTATTTTTGTATATATATTTCTTTTTTCTTTTTTTAGTATTTTCACTTACAAAAGGTTAAAAGCTAATATTTATTGAGGCCTTTCTTTGTGCTAGACATTATGCTAATCAAATTATTTTACTTTCCCATTAAATCCTTCAAGAAATTATTTGTGTCATGTTTTCTCAGCTATTTTCCATAAGAGAAAATAAAATAGAAGCTAATTTAAGTAGTTTAACATTAGGTTACCAACTTAATCTAGAAATTAGATGCATGAGTGACAAGGGAGTTGTGCCTAGGTTCAACTCCAGGTTCATCATGTAAGTTTGGGCATCTTTTTACTTTGTTTTGCAGAGTTCTCATGGGTGTTGAGAATAGCTCCCTCA
>NW_007106291.1:0-607 GCF_000164805.1 Carlito syrichta
GAGTTCAGGGAACAGCGGAAAAAGCAGAAAATTCAATGAGAACACTACCAGGGCATGGCAGGTGCAATGACAGAGGTGTGCTCAACATGCTTTGGAGCCACAGAAGAAAGCAAACGGCCCCGAGTGCCACAGTCAGCCTCACATACGTACAAGATTAATTCCTCAGTTATAGATTAATGGGACCTCCCCATCTGACACTATTTTCTGTTTGCATTTTTAATCAAGGTTAAATTTATATATAGTGTCTGATGATGTAGCATAAGAATATGAATGTACTCAATGCCATAGAACTGTATACTTACAAATGGTTAACAAGACTGGGCATGGAGGATTACACCTGTAATCCCAGCACTTTGGGAGTTCTAGGCGGGAGGATCACTTGAGTCCAGGAATTTAAGACCAGCCTAGGCAACATAGCAAGACCTCATCTCTACAGAAAATTTAAAAATTAGCCAGACATCGTGTGGCACATGACTGTAGTCCCAGTTTCTCAGGTGGCTGAGGTGGAAGGATCACCTGAGCCCAAGAGGTTGAGGCTATGGTGAGCCATGATCAGTCATTGTGATTGTCATGATTGTGCCATTGCACTCCAGCCTGGACAACAGAG
>NW_007106292.1:0-721 GCF_000164805.1 Carlito syrichta
GGAACATACCTCAAAATAGTAAAAGCCATCTATGAGAAACCTACAGCCATCATACTCCTAAACAAATAAAAATTGGAACCATTTCCCCTGAAAGCTGGAACAAGACAAGGATGCCCACTCTCATTCCTCCTGATCACTATAGTTTTGGAAGTCCTGGTTAGAGCAATCAGAAAAGAGAAGGTGATCAGAGGTATCCAAAAAGGAAAAGAGGAAGTCAAGTTATCTCTCTTTGCAGATGACATGATTGTGTACATTGAAAACCCAAGAGAATCTGTCAAAACCCTCCTTGCACTGATAAAAGATTTGGAAAAAGTCTCAGGGTATAAAACAAATGTGCAAAAGACAATCACATTTCTTTACACCAATAATAAACAAACAAAAACCCAAATAAAAAGCACAATCCTATTCACAATAGCCAAAAAAAATGAAATACCTTGACATTTTCCTAACAAGAGATGTGAAAGACTTTTACAATAAAAACTGCAAAACACTGCTCAAAGAAATCAAAGATGACACAAACAAGTGGAAAGTGTCCTAGGCTCATGGATTGGTAGAATCAAAATTGTGAATATGACCATCTTACTTAAGAGAATCTACAGATTTAATGCATTACCCATCAAGTTGCCAGCAACATTCTTCTCAGATCTAGAAAAAAAACATATGGGGAATTCATATGGAAACACAAATGACCAAGAATAGCCAGAAAAATCCTCAGCAAAAA
>NW_007106293.1:0-775 GCF_000164805.1 Carlito syrichta
CAGCTGAGTTCACACCAAATTATCCAGGCCATTCTCAAACCTCTGGGCTCAGGCAATCCTCTCACCTTTACCTTGCAAAGTGCTGGGATTACAGGTGAGCCACCGTACCCGGTCTATATTTTTCATTTTTTTACACATGAAAAACTAGAGTTCAGTAACTTTCCTGAGAACACTCTATTTTAAGTGACAGGGCTAAAATTAAAAACCAAGCTTCCCCATATCTTCAAGCTGTTTTTAAAATTATTGAATTTATTTCTGTCATGTCTACAAAAGTTAAAAAAGAAGCTATCCTTCTAAGAATTTATTTTAATGTTTCTCAAAACACACAAACATGATTCAAATGAGCATTCCATCATTTCAGAGAAAAAAAATACTCCCCATGATATTCTGAAAGAAGGACCTCTTGATGAGTTAATATTTCTATTGGCCTAATATCTGACTCTTAGCAATTGTTTAAATATGCTTGTTGAAAAGAAGACAATGAGTGAACAGGTTAACCAGCTTATGTTAACCTTAGAGTTGCTTGAGGAATGTTCTAGCAGATTGCAATGTGTTTTGGCACACTGATGCTTTCACATAACAATGCAATAATCTTTCATAATCATATTTGCTTTTTTATGCTATGTTTATGTTAAAATGAGCATAGCAGTTATTTATTTCTTTCATTACTTGAAACAAGTAAAATCATTTATTTAGGTAGACATGTAATTAATGCGGTTTAATAATGCCTTAAAGTTGAAATCATAGAATACAGAAGCAGAGTGAATCAACATTA
>NW_007106294.1:0-646 GCF_000164805.1 Carlito syrichta
ATCAGAAGACTTGAGGGAGCAGGCACCATGATAAAAGTGAAAATTAAATTGCGATTAGATTGGAGAGAAATTTGGAAACCATTTTAAGGAAGTGAATTTTAGGATGGGCCTGGTAGAGTAGGTGATAGTTAGGAGAAGGGAAACTGGAGGCATACTCCTGCCCCCACCCTACACAAAGAAGCACAAAACAAAATTAATATAACAAATATATATATATACAGTGATAGAATGTACATCAGTGGTCTGGGTGTATCCCTGAATGTTTTTGTTACCTTGGTACTAAAGAGACTGAAAACAAAATTGAATGATTTAAATTTCTTCTGTTGCATTTATTTTACCAAATGAGTCAAAGTAAAAAATCAGTCAATAATAGATGCTACATTTGAAGAAGACATATATAGAGCACTCCAAGTGATCTTAAAAGCACCCTTTATTCTGTGCACTGTTTTCATGGCCTGGAAGATTTGTGCATCCACATTCTCATCGATATTGGTGAAGTCATCAAGGAACAGGTTATTTTGGGTGAGTTCTATTGCTTGGAATCTGGAAAGCACTTTTTTAGGTGTTAACTCATTACGTTTTTGGGGATTGCCAATATTTTTTTCACTGTTTTTTGGTTTCTGTGAAGACAGACTCTACTCTTTTC
>NW_007106295.1:0-521 GCF_000164805.1 Carlito syrichta
GACTATATCTATTGATAGAGTCTGGACAACCTGTGGCATGGGTCACCAATAGAAATATGTAAAATATCCCTCATTGCATTGGCCTAACCAAGCAGCTGGGTGGCTGTGTATATAAGCCTTGAAAACATATTTTTTGAAAGCCAATAAACATAGTGAGGTTGCCTGTTTGTTCCTAATGTCACTGGACAGAATGGTAACAGAAGAGGATGAGCTTAGGGATTTGAATTCCCAGCTCAAGTACCTCATAAATAGTCTGAAGTTTCATTTCTTAACTCAGTCACTGCAGAGTGTCTGGAATGTTATTGCATGACACTTGACAATTATCCAATAGGATTGGACATTTTACAACTAATTTTTTATGAACTCTTTCTTGAACATTTGACTGAATTCATGGTTTTATCCCATTGGTATCCCATTGGCATCTGGTCCTCTCAGCCACTAAACTGTCACTTGTCCTGTTTAGGTATTTTTTTCTCAAAGCTTAAAACTGTTGACCTTCCCAGTCATTCGTTTAACTAGGG
>NW_007106296.1:0-755 GCF_000164805.1 Carlito syrichta
CTGCATCCTCAACCTGCTGGTCTCTGGCAATCCTTCTGCCTCAGCCTTCTGAGTAGCCAGAATTGTAGGCACATGCTACCATGCCCGGCTGATTTTTGATTTATTGTAGAGATGAGGTCTTGACAAGTTGCCCAGGTGGGTCTCGAAACCGCGGGCTCAGGCAATCCACTCACCTCAGCCTCCCAAAGGCACAGGATTACAGGCTGAACCACCGAGCCTGGCCTATTTTTTATTTTTAGCTTGGAAAATATCATTTATTTAGAAAGTACATGGGAGAAAAGGAGAGAGAAAGAGAGGAGATTCATTTCTTCAAGGTAGAGGGGTATCCAAAGCCAGGAAACATGGCCTGGTTATAGCTCCAAGAGTCACATCCACAGCAGAGTTTATCAAAGCAATAGCCACATATTTTTAATACAGTATGTTTGGGGAAAGTCCCTTACCTTTGGGACTAATTTATATGTGTAACTTGAATTTTTTCTTATCTGTGACGTGCAAAGTAGCTACAGATACTGTGTTAATGTCAAGTGTCTTAGCCATAAAATCAGGGAATTTGGACTTAAAGTCTGAAATTGGAATGCTGGCAACCTTCCCTTTGGCCGGGAAAATGAGTAGGGCCACAGCATCTGTCTTTTAAAGTAAATCTTGCTCTTTGGAGGTTTATTCATGCCATGTTCTTGATAGAAGCTATGAGCCCTTAGAACCATTGTTAAACTTAACTCTGGGGCTGAAAAACAGTCCTTGTCAGTTTTCTTTTT
>NW_007106297.1:0-830 GCF_000164805.1 Carlito syrichta
ACTAACTAGTTAACTCCGTGGCTTAATTAACTGGCTAACAAACTAGTTAATTAAGTGACTTAATTAACTAGTCGACTAACTAGTTAACTAACCGACTTAACTAACTAGTTAACTAACAGACTTAACTAACTAGTTAACTAACAGACTTAACTAACTCGTTAAGTTACTAGTTAACTAACTGACTTAAGTAACTCATTAAGTAACTCGTTAAGTAACTAGTTAACTAACTGACTTAACTAACTCGTTAAGTAACTAGTTAACTAACTGACTTAACAACTCGTTAACTAACTCGTTTTATTTTCTGAAATGTCCTGTGTTGGACAACAAAATTTTATGCCCAATTATTATACCTGTTTTAAGGTGTTATTAGACCTGTTTGTAATCTTTTACTTGATGTAGCATCATCAGTGCACTGGGTTATTGTCAGTTTCCTAAAAGATCTCTCTGTCATCAGTCTGGTTTCATTTCCATGTGTCTTCCAGTCTACTTCAGGAATCTGGCTACATCATAAACAGACCAAATTATTCTCATGAAGATAATAATTACCAAGTGTTCCTCACTGTCTAACAAGTAAGTTCAAAATTCTGAGCAAGACATAAAGGTTTACATATAATTGGTTTGAGTCCTGTCCACTTTTCTGAGCTATCTCCAGTCTATCCCAGGAAAGACCTTTATTTCCCAGTTGCTTGTCTTGCACATGCGTGACCAGCACTTCTTGCTTTTGTGTACCTTGCTGTTCCCTTTACCTGAAAGTCATGTTTCCCTTCCAGTCACATGGACCTTCTCCTCCAGCCTGCCCTGAACTTCCAGGTTGGAATCACACCCTCTTG
>NW_007106298.1:0-1066 GCF_000164805.1 Carlito syrichta
CATCTTTACAATAAATAAAAAAAATTAGTTGGGTGTGGTTGTGCACACCTGTATTTCCAGCTACTTGGAAGGCTAAGGGAGAAGAATCACCTGAGTCTAGCAGGTCAAGGCTGCTGTGGCTGTGAGCATGCCACTGCACCTTAGCTGGGGCAACAGTGTGAGACTCCAACTCAAAAAATAAATAAAGAAAAAAAAAAGAAAGAAAAGAAATAAAGTTAACTTCCTTGGTCACAGGTGTGCCATCTGTCCAGTCACTGTTACAACTCTGATAGGAGGGTCAGAGCCACAGTGGGGTTCATATGGGACCACAACCCCACCTGCCCTCACAGAGCCCCCTGTGGTGTGCCCAACACGGTCCAGGTATTCTGGCTGGCTTTCTAACATACATGAGCTCAGAATTGGTAGCTATTTCCAAGATCCAGCATGCAGAGACCAAGCTCTCCTGTGAACCCCAGCCTGTTTAGCTGGGAATGTACCACCTTAAGAGAAAGCAAACAGAGATATCACACTCCTTTTTCATGCATGTTCCTGATTGATCATCAGCCAGTCTAGAAAGAAGCCACCACTGTGTTTATGGGAGTATTAAGGAAAAATGGCATTATTCTTACCAGTAGAAGAACCTAATGCATATCTTTCCATTCAAGTAGTATTCAGGCCATCTGGTCCAGGAAGTCATTTGAAAGGACCCAGAGCATCCCACCAGGACAGAGGCCATTACTCCAACAGGTTTGATATTTTAAGCACTTCTGAACCCCAAAATTCAAAAGGGTAGACTGAAAACTAGGAAGCAAATGTTGAATAGTAGACAGGAGAAAAACTGCTGGGGTGTGGGGAGGGGACACAACATCAATAAGGGTACCTGATCTCAAACCATGCAAAGTGTGGACCAAAGGAAGACCCAAACTCTCCCTGCACAATGTCCATTTGTATACTAATCCTGAATTGTACCACACATCTTTAAAATAAGATTAAGCATTTTTTAAAAAGCTTGAAGATACAGAGTAGCTTGAAGTCTTCATGGAAGGATTGGTACACTGCATTGGATGCCCAGAGAGATGACTTCAAA
>NW_007106299.1:0-714 GCF_000164805.1 Carlito syrichta
ATGGGCTACCACGCCCGGCTGATTTTTTGATTTATTGTAGAGATGAGGTCTCGCTACCCAGGTGGGTCTCGAATCCGCGGGCTCAGGCAATCCACTCAACTCAGCCTCCCAAAGGCGTGGGATTATAGGCGGAGCCACCGAGCCCCGCTGTACCACATTTTTTAAATCCAGCTCACTCTTGATGGACAGCATGGTTGGTTCCAGGTCCTTACTATTGTGAAAAATGCTGCGATAAACATACGTGTGCAGGTATCTTTTTTATAGAGTGATCTGAGTTCTTCAGGGTATATTCCCAGTAGGAGGATTGCAGGGTCATATGGGAGGTCGATATTTAGAACTTTTAGGAATTGACACACTGCTTTCCACAGAGGTTGCACTAGTTTACACTCCCACCAACAGTGTAGAAGTGTTCCCTTTTCACCACATCTCTCCAGCATCTGTTAGTTTTTGTTATTGATAATGGGCATTCTGACTGGAGTTAGGTGGTATCTCAGTGTAGTTTTGATTTGCATCTCCTTGATGATTAGTGAGGTTGAACATTTCTTCACGTGTCTGTTGGCCGCTCGGATGTCTTCCTTTGAGAAGTGTCTGTTTCATATCTATTTGCCCACTTTGTAATGGGGTTGTTTGTTTTTTTCTTTTCAGCACATTTGAGTTCCTTGTATATCCAAGATATTAAGCCTTTGTCAGATCTGAAGTTGGCAAATACATTTT
>NW_007106300.1:0-955 GCF_000164805.1 Carlito syrichta
TGCAATATTCTGCTGACATCAACAAGCTAGTGAGTTTAAAGAAGCAGATGTGTAGTGGGTAAAGATACAATTTATCTTGCAATGTTTAGAGGAGAAACCTTCAAAGAAAAACCTCCAGGAAGGGAGTAACGCCTGTTTCAAGGCTGAAGTCATTTCTTTCATCTTCCCCCCGTATAATTCCAGGGGCAGAGGCTGCTTCCTTTCCCTTTCACAGTTGGAAGAGGCTGCGCTCTGCTTCAGGTAATTATTTTTTTGGAGGATCTTTCAACGTGCTTGCCCATTTCATGAAGTGTGATTTGCAAGTGCACCTGCCACACTTCCCTGATACTCAACAGTTTTTACCCAAAACGGCATGACTTCCATGCCCACCCTCCCCATTCACCTGATTTCAAGTGACTTTTTATTGTTTCTCTGGATAAAAAAGTCCTCAAAGGGAAATATTTTGATGATGTGGAAGAGGTCAAACAGACGAACAAAAGGCAGATACTCTAAAAGGCTTCAAGGTGGACTAGTTCAAAAACTGTTCTGAGCAATGGAAAAAGCATCTCAGTAGGTGTATTGCATCAAATAATACTTCAAAGGTGTGACTGAAGTTTAAACATGTAAGATTAAATATGTAATAATTTTTTGTAAGTAAATTCCTATATTTAGAAGGGGGCTCCTCTCTTGTACCTCTGAAGTACAACATTGTTAGTGTGTCTCCGGCCTTGTCAGCTGAAAGCAAACCACTCCTGGTGGACATTAGGACCAGGAGTGTAGAAAAATCATCCTCCAGATTAGATCAGAAGCTGCACACCAGTGCCAGGGAATGTGTTATTTTACTCCAGCCATGAAGCTGTGTCATCTGGCACAGCAGCAGCAACCGAAGTCACCTTGGTTAAGCTTATGCCAACCCATTGCCATTCTTCAAGATCTATCTGTCTTCTGCATAGACAAGGCAGGAGAGTTGAATGGG
>NW_007106301.1:0-1215 GCF_000164805.1 Carlito syrichta
GCTATTTGGGATGCTGAGGCAGAAGGATCACCTGAGCCCAGCAGGTTGACACTGGGGTGTCCATGAGTATGCCACTGCACTCCAGACTGGGCAATGGAGTGAGACTCCAACTCAAAAACAAAATAAAATAAAATAAAAAGACAGAGACGCAGTATATTTAAAAGACACAATTATATAAGATCTACAAATATTCACCAATATTCAAATATGACAGATGGGATGAAAATAAGACAGAATGAGACACTTATTAAAGCATAAATCAAAGAGAAGTAGAAATATCTATATTATTAGATTAAGTAATCTTCAAGGCAAAGAAAACCACCCAAAAGAAAAATTATATAATGATAAACATAATCTGCCAAGAAGACATAGCAATATTTTTTTTTTTTTTGAGTTGGAGTCTCACTCTGTCACCCAGACTGGAGTGTAGTGGCCACTCCTGGTCACCGCAGCCTTGAACAGCTGGGCTTCAGTGATCCTTCTGCCTCAGCCTTCCAAGTAGCTGGAATTACAGGCATGCGCTACCACACCAGGCTGATTGACATAGCAATCTTAAATGTATATGCACCAAATAACAAAGAGAAACAATATGTACAGAAAAACCTGAAAGAACTAAAGAAAGAAGAGAGAAATTCACACGTATAACTGGGTACTTCAACAAACTTCTCTTAACAATTAATAGAACAACCAATCAAGAAAACCAGCCAGGACACAAAAGAACTCAATAGCATCATCAATCAATAGTATCTAATGTTTGTAGAACATTCCACCCAACTGCAGCAGATTACACCCTCTGTTCAAGTGCTCTTGGAAATGCACAACACTCATTGCATACATTCAAAAAGAAGATTCTCAACTCAAATTCTAAGGTCGCACCTTAAGAAGCTAGAAAAAGGAGAATGTAATAAACCCAAAGCATGCAGAAGGAAGAAAATAGTGAAAATAAAAGCAAGAAAAGAATGAAATTAAAAACAGAAAAACAATAGAGAAAACCAATTAAACTAGTTGGTACTTCATTAAAGTCAATAAATTGACAAAAACTCTAACGAGATCAACAAGAAAATAGGAGAAGACACAAATTGCACATACTAATTTGACAATGTATACGAAACAAATCAACAAGCCTAGAAATACAAACTACTATTTTTGGCCTAATATTTCCCAGGTAATTTGAATTATTTGCTACAACTATGAAAGAAATTGAGTTTATAATTG
>NW_007106302.1:0-1349 GCF_000164805.1 Carlito syrichta
GATCCTAGGTTATAAAGCTGAGCTTAGTCTGATAAAACACAAAGTGCCAATAAATATGGTTGATAATTTAGTCCTCTTTATTTAAGGCCTCTTCTTGGTACATTCTTTTTCAACCTAAAATTTATCCAGTTAAAATGTTTAATCCGGTGGTTGATATTATATTCACAAACTTGTACATATCTATCATGGATCAAAGATCTACCTAACCATATATCATTTTCTTGACCCTGAAATGAACCCCATACACATTGGCAGTCAATCTCCATTCTCAACTACACTAGCCTCTGGCAACCACTAATCTACTTTCTGTCTCTCTGGATTTACTATGATAGACATTTAATTTAAGTGGAATCCTTACAAATACATAGCATTTTGTGACTACCTTTCTTCACCTAACGTATTGTTTTCATATATCAGGCCTTTATTATTTTTATTGCCAGATAATATTTTATTGTGTGGATATACCACATTTTGTTTATCCATGATGATCCTTTGTTTTTTATTTATCCATTAATATTACAGTGTTGGCTTCAGCCAGAAGTTTGGAGCCGTAAAGATGATATTACTTAGGAAACAACAAAGATGTTTACTGCAGGATAAAATGACTATGATGTTGTCATTTGTGTATGCAATTAGCTGTATCACATAGGTTAGATTCTTGTGCATGAGTTGTCTATCTGCACACCATTGAGCATACATTGGTTGCAGCTTGTGAAATTAACCCTACTGGGCTACCTTTTGAATGTTTTGATTGCTGTTTATTTAGAACTGCTAAGAGAAGTGAATATACTCCTGAGGCTGGCTTTTCCTAAAAAATAAGTTTCATTTAAACTCATAACTTTACTGTATGGATATCATCAACCTCTAGGTATTTGAATGTCTCTTTCACAAGTTACATCCATAGACATCACAATTTAATGGGATATGGGACACCTCTGCTTAAACTTTTATTTTGAAGAGTCTCTTTTTTTCCTGCTTGCTCTGAAGAAATAGCCTGAGATAATGTAACTACTTTGTGTTTGCAATAATTTTTCCCCATAAAGTGGAGACAAGTGTGGGAAGGTTAGTTATTCACTGTACCTAGGTGCTCAGTTAAGGGAAATTCTGTCCTAAGCCAGATGTCAGTGTGAGGAGTCAGGAAACAAAATGGGGGAAAACTGGAAGTTAATTTTCTCTTTGCCACCTGTCAATAACCCTGACTATATTTATGCCATTTAGAAAGCACTGAAAATGTGCAACAGCCAAAAGAAGAGGGAGTAAAAATCTAAGGATATAAACTCCTGTCTAATGTGGGCTTTGTGCCAGAGTAATTTGCCAATACAGAGAGTAAAAGCATCTTCTAAAAGGAG
>NW_007106303.1:0-1323 GCF_000164805.1 Carlito syrichta
TAGGTTCTTTGTACAGCACTGCCAACCTAAGTGCATGGTGGCAAGTTTGTGAACTGAATTGTCAGACCTTATATACCATCAAGGTTCAGACTGCTGTAGACATGGACTTCCCTTCCTCTCTCCCTCCTTTGATCTTCTTTCCTTCCTTCCTCCTTCTCTCCCTCCCTCCTTTCCTCCCTACCTCCCTTTCTTCCTCCTTCCCTTCCCCTCTCTCTCTCCCTTCTTTCCTTTTCCTTCTTTCTATCTTGCCTTTCTTTTCTGTTACTGTTTCTCTTTTCTTGGTTGAATATACTGAAAACAAGAATTTGTTAAAATACAAACTACATTCCACAACATGTTTAGGTTTTACAAATAGAAGCACTTTTATTTGATTTAAGTTTGGTGTAAACTTCTGCAAAGAAAGTTAGAATATTGTAATCACCATCTCAAAAATAATTTTTTGAGAGAACAATGATCCAAAGATAAGAACAAAGAACCTTGCAGAAATTCATTTGCAATTTCATTACATCCGTTTATAAACTATCATAATCTCTGACTCTGATCTGTTTAATGTTGTTACACTATAATCTTAACAAAGGCTATTTTAAAGTAGGAGTTTGCATTTTAGATTTAAAAAACTCTTATAATAACATAATGTGACAATGAGGGATATTTTATGCATTTAATCAAATTAAAAGAAAACTCTAGGTTATAGCAGAGAACAGAGGAAATCAAACTATTTTTTCTTAATTGGTACTTTGTTGATTTTTCAACTAGTTGAAAATTTAAAAAAAAAATAACATACCAGGTGGGAAATTCTATTTTTAAAATCAGCACAGAAAAGAAAACTACTATACAATATCTAAAAAATATAAAGTATTTTTATGCCCAAGCTTACTGTTTCACAATTCACTTTTCATTAGAGAAGAATTCCTTCTTATAGAAATAGTCATTATGTGAAGTTCATACTGACCTTTCGGAGAGATGGTAGCTGTTGTAGCCTGAATGTATGTGTACTCCAAAGATTCATGAATTGAAAGCCTAAGCTCCAGTGTGACTGCAGTTGGAATAAAGAAATAATTAAGGTTAATTGAGATCTTTAGGGTGGGGCTCTGATCTGGTAGGATTTCCTTCTGAGAAGAGATGCCATAGAGCTCTCTCTCTCCACACACCCGAGAAAAGGTCATGTGATCACACACTGAGAAGGCGGCTGTCTGCAAGCCAAGAAGAGCACTGCTAAGACACTTTCATCTTGGACTTACAGCCTCTAGAACTATGAGAAAACGAATTTCTGTTTAAACCACTCAATCTGTGATATTTTCTTTCAGCATCCAGAGCAGACGA
>NW_007106304.1:0-756 GCF_000164805.1 Carlito syrichta
TCCCCCCCATAGTTTCCCACCACTATCAATCCTTTTCTTATAGTATTATGGTAGTTGTTCAAGGTCCACTTATGAGTGAGAACATGTGATGCACAGATCTTTGTTTCTGTGAGAGATCACTCAGTATTAGAAACTCTAATTCCATTCAGGTTGCTGCAAATTTCATGATTTTGTTCTTTTTTATGGCTTCATAATAGTCTATTGTGTATATGTACCACATTTTTTTAATCCAGTCCTCTTTTGATGGACAGCATGGTTGGTTCCATGATCTTGCTATTGTGAACAATGCTGTGATACATGTGCAGGTATCTTTTTTATAGAGTGATTTGAGTTCTTCAGGGTATATTCCCAGTAGGGGGATTGCAGGGTCTTATGGAAGATCAATTTTCAGAGCTTTTAGGAATCACCACACTGATTTCCACAGAGGCTGTACTAGTTTACACTCCCACCAACAGTGTGGAAGTGTTCCCTTTTTGCCACATCCTCTCCAGCAACTGTTATTTTTTGAGTTATTGATAATGGCCATTCTGACCGGAGTTAGGGGTTATCTCAGTGAAGTTTTAATTTGCATCTCCTTGATGACTAGTGAGGTTAAATATTTCTTCCTCTGAGGCAGCAATAATGCTTTTCAAACATGCTTTGAAAATATGTTTTAGTATTGACCTAAACTATACATTTGGCAGCCTGCATTTGGCTTTTGGCCCTCTGTTGGGAGCCAGCCTTGGAGGTCCACATGATTGACAGGGTCCCGGTGGG
>NW_007106305.1:0-825 GCF_000164805.1 Carlito syrichta
TCAGGACCTCTGACTTTTGAATTTCTGTAAATATTCTTGAACTTTGTTCTGGGGTTTGGTTAAGTGACCAATGAACATTTTGATCCTTCTGGGTGTTGCTTTCAGTCTTTATTCAGCAGGCTGGTAGCAGCATTTATCCTAGACCTGAGTATTTCCGACACTTCTGTGTATTTAGTGTCCCCTGAGCCTTGAGCTTTCACAGTTTGGGTGGTGGGAATAGGTACTCTTCCTGGTGATGTAATTTATGTGTCTTTTTTCTGCTATTCATCTTGGGCAGTTCTTTCTCTGGCCTGAGACGAGTTGTCACATGCACGCCTCAATCATATTCTGCAGAATATGTGAGGAGACAGATTTCCACCAGTCTCTGTTCCATTCCCTCCTCTCCTGTTGCTCATCCTGCAAGCTGGGCCTCACCATGTTCTCAGCCTCATTACTTCCATAGCCTCATTACTCAGCCTTATTACTTCCACCCCCTAGGGGTCCCTTCTTGTACCATGGCCTGGAAACCGTGTTAAGACAGTACACTGAGAATAATCACAGGGCCCACCTTGTTAGTTTCCTGTCTCTCATGCATCACCATCCTGCCATTGAAAATCAGTGTTCTATTACATATTTTGAGTATTTTTTCTTGGTGGTTTTAGGGGGAAGCTAAATCCAGTGCCTAGTACTCCATCTTGACTGGATGTAGAAGTCTCTCCCTTTCTCTTTCATCTCTGCCCATTTTGTTTTGTCTCTTCTTTCTCCAGCCCTGGTCTGTTCCTCCTTCTCCTGTTCCTCCACCTCCTTCCCTACTTTCTTCCCAGACTCCTGTTCATGCTTTGGTTT
>NW_007106306.1:0-787 GCF_000164805.1 Carlito syrichta
CCACCATGCCCAGCTAATTTCTTGATTTATTGTATAGTCGAGGTCTCATCAAGTTGCCCAAGACTGGTCTCGAAGTCCTGGACTCAGGCCATCTTCTCACCTCAGCCTCCCAAAATGCTGAAATGCCAGGCGTGATCCACGGTGCCCAGCCTGAACGTGACTTTTAGTACCTGTGAGGGTCACCTGATATATGTTTTCTATCACATGTGACTTTTTAAAAAATTGGATTCCTAAAGAATTGATTTCCATTTGTAGACCAACAAGGTTTGGTGTTGACCATCCTTGGTTTCTCCCAGTTGAACTTCCTATCCATGGACTCTGTGTGTCCTTCTGTGTTACTGGTTGGGCCATCTGTTGCGAGATGGTCATTCTTCTTCAGTTTTCCATTCCTGGAGCTGTGACCTTTTCCCTAATTGCTTTCATCCTCTACCTTCTTTCTTGTTTGCTGTACCATGCCTGCAGTGGGTTAGATCTTGTTCCTTGTGATTTCTCATTTATGACGAGCATGTTATTTTGACTCTCCATCTCTTTCCGTAAACCTGTGTGTGCTTCCTTTTTGAAACTGATTCTTTGGGTTGCATGTTTGTTTGGTAAGTTTTTCTGTTTTATTATTTTCCTCCCTGGCACAAAGAGTTCTTGGAGATGCTTTTTCTTTGGATCATGGTGCATTTTCACCCAGATCTGAGATGCAGCCGCTGCTGTCTGCATGCCACCATGTGACCTGTTTGTCTTGTGTTTTTCTGAGCCACATCTTCATTAGCTCTGTGCTGGGTTCCCCTCTCATCTC
>NW_007106307.1:0-843 GCF_000164805.1 Carlito syrichta
GCTGGGCTCCATTGATCCTTCCGCTTCAGCCTTCCGAGGGCTGGCATTCCAGGCATGTGCGTCCACGCCCGGCTGATTTCTTGATTTATTGTAGAGAGGAGGACTCCCTAAGTTGCCCAGGTGGGTCTCGAACCCGCGGACTTAGGTTGTCCTCTCCCCGCAGCCTCCTCAAACGCAGGATTACAGGCTGAGTCACGGAACCTGGCTATTTTCTGTTATGGTTTGGAGCTGGAGTCTCACTCTGTCGCCCACACTGGAGTGCAGTGGCCGCTCCCGTCCCCCGCAGCCTCGACCCGCTGGGCTCCGGCGATCCTTCAACTTCAGCCTTCTAAGTAGCTCTAAATACAGGCGCGTGCTACCGCGCCCGGCTAATTTTTGGATGTATTGGAGAGATGATTCTTGCCCGTTTCTCTTTTCTAATGTAATATTTGTGTGCGATCTGCAAACTCCAATTTCGTATCACATTGGCGATTTGTTATCAGAAGCTACATCCTTCCTTAACTGCCTCTTGCTTCCCGTTCCGGTCATGGTCCTTCCGCGGAACTTGCTCCATGACACCAGGGTGACTGACTGTCAGTCTGGTATGGCTCCAGGTCCCTCCTTTCCTGGGCACTGCTCTCAAGAGCAGCCTTCACTGGATCAGGCGTAGCTCCTAGACCTCACACCTTCTTCTGTGTAATGGTGTGAAAGAGCTCCATGGAGCTCATGCTGGCACAAGAGCCAAAGATACAACATATTCAAGTCCAAGTGTCTGTATTATTATTCTATGCTATTCTGCCATAGAAGTTCAGTCGACATTTGAACTCCCATGTATGCTATTATTCAGGACACGGGCTCGAATCT
>NW_007106308.1:0-1211 GCF_000164805.1 Carlito syrichta
CAAATAATGTGTTCTGAAATCAGTAAAGTTTATTAAAAACAAAAAATCATTAAAAAACTGGTTTTACATTACAAATGTTAGTATATTTTAATTTTTCAAAAATCTGTATTTTCCCACATTAGGAGCTTTACAGGGGAAAGTCATGTAATATTTTAAGTAGCTGATTAAAAACAACTGATACAATTTAACCTTTATTATAATTAAATAATGCTTATTAAGCCAGGAATAGAACTTTTCATAATTGATAAATAATATCTGAAGTTATTATGTATAAACTCTTTAGCCCACTCGGAATTAAATTATAGTTTTACCATATTACTTTGGAATAATTACTTAACATTGTTGTGCCAAAAATTCTTCACTTAAAAGTCCATAATTTTATACATAAATTACTTTGAAATGGGTCTAAATAGCTAAAAAGTACTAATCCATTCTAAAACTGCCAACCCATACGGTAAAGTGAAGCCTGTGGTAGTTGTGAGTGTGCCACTGCACTCCAGCCTGGGCAACACAATGAGACTTCCACTCAAAAAAACAAAAACTAGTAACTCGTAAACATTTTTGTTTGTTTGTTTAGCAATGATGATACCTTGAACATTTTGAGAAATAGAGACTGAAATTCATTGTGCCTTGATATCATGGTGGCCAAAGTGAAGAGATTGATTTGGCAGGGAACAGAATTCTCAGGCATTTGGGGTCTTATAGCGGTTGTTTCTCAATGCAAATCAATAATTTATTCATAAAGATATAGTTTCCAAATTTGCAGTTTTTTTTTTATTGGTGCAATTTTCTTAAGCTTGCATTACTGTTGGGCCCTCACTTAAAAATGGAAAGATCAGATAATAGCAAATAATCACTATACTGTTATTACTAGCTCTCCTTCAACTCTTAAATTGAGGCACAAAAAGTTTACTTTATTAAAATCAGGATGTATGCCACACATTGAGGAAAAAAGGAGGGGAGAAGGGAAGGACTGATAGAAAGAATGCATCTTAAAGTTTGACTTGGGAATGATATCTCAGAATTGGGATGCCTTTGGCAATTCAACACCTTTGACTAATAGTTTGAGTTAATCAATCAGTGACCTGTATTCAGTATTCCTTCCAAGTCTTGTAGTGTTTTACCTAAATGCTTTTCCTAAAAGAATCGATTTGTTTGAAGGAAGTTACCAATGTTCACAGTTTAGCCATCATTTTAGTACTCAGCCATTA
>NW_007106309.1:0-759 GCF_000164805.1 Carlito syrichta
TTCCCTCCCTCTTTCCTTTTTCCTTTTCCTTTTATTAATTTATTCACTGAGGTCTCTTGGATTGCCACTATAAGAAATGGGCAATAGCATACAGGCAGGGTGGCTCATGCCAGTAATCCCGCATTTTGGGAGGCTAAGGTGGGAGAATTATTTGAGTTCAGGAGTTTGAGGCCAGCCTGGGCAGCATAGTGAGACCTCATCTCTACAAAATAAAAAATATAGAGAAATTGGCCAGGCATGGTGGTGCAAACCTGTAGTCCCAGCTACACGGGAGACTGAGGCAGGAAAATCTCTTCAGCCCAGAAGATTGTTGCTTCGGTGATCCATCATTGTGCCCCTGCACTCCATGCTGGGTGATAGAGTGAGACCCTGACTTAAGAAAGAAAGAAAAAGGTGATATAATGTACTGGGGGGAAGTTACATTACATTGAGCACTAAAGTAGATGGTTGAACACATACAGACAGTTATTTTACAAGGCAAAAATAAATGCTAAGAAGGATATGTGTTCATTACATCTTTGTCTCTCAGTTTCAACACCCTGTCTTCTGCAGTACGGAGCCAGGACTTTGCAAATCTCATCTCTCCATTGTTGCCTCTTCCTTCCTGGCCAGATCCCTTCCCATCACCCTCAGTGTTGCCACAACCACGTGACATCAACAGGCAAAAGCTTTGTCCAGTTTTCCTGGTGTCCAATGCTCACCAAACCGGGTGTTCAGGCTCCTCAATGAGCCCAGATTCAGCCAAGCGCATACCCATCC
>NW_007106310.1:0-1123 GCF_000164805.1 Carlito syrichta
ACCTAGCTTATCAGGCATTCCACTCTGCCCGTTTAGCCATTTCCCGTCAATCACAGGCAACTGAGCTCAAACCTGCGCAAAACCAAATACAAACCAACCAATCTCAAGCACCCCTGTCCCTTGACATCACCGCGGACCTGGTTGGGAACTAACTATGCAAGGTCCACGGACTTTGGTTTCTACGTCATGACCTCTTCTGATTGGTTAATGTTGCAAAACCTAGGAAAAACCACTCACGCCCAGCCTCTCCCTCTGTACTTGTGCATAAAAACAGCTTGCTATACTGAATTGGCGCTCTCAAACTCAAGCCGCTGCGTCGGTTTCAGTTTGTGAGCCCAGACTTGAGCCTGAATAAACACCCTCGTGTGTTTGCATCGGAGCTGGCTCTTTGGTGGTCTCTCGGATTTAGAATTTTGGGTTTAACAATAGGACATTCACTCAAAAAATGACATTCATCAACTGAATGCCAGTGTTACCATTTGTCAGGCAGGACAGTCAAAGAAAATGACAGGAGCATGGTTGGCAGAAGCATTGTTGTCCTTTGAGGACTGCAAGAACATTCTGAAGTGGTGTTTCAAGTTTGAGAACTCTGTGGACATTGACAATGGAAGTGTGCAATAACAATGGAAGTGCGAATATGCAACAGAGCCTCCCACACATCTGAATATAGCATGCTTCCTTGAGGAGTGTGAAATGCCTGGTCCTGGGTGTGATGTGCACAAGGGAAGACCCAGGAGGCCTTGTCCAGCAGCAAGTACTGTAGTCATTCACTATCATCAGAAATATCTGGATGCCAATGGGAACCACTTTTTTAGCTCCTCTTGCAATGGCAGAAGTCAAATGTGACTTATATTCATCTTTTATTGTGGGTGTATTTTTTGAGTATTACAATTTTTTTTTGAGTCGGAGTCTTACTCCATCACCCAGGCTGGACTGCAGTGGCCACTCACGATCACCACAGTCTCGACCTGCTGGGCTCAGGAAATTGCAATTCTTCTGCCTCAACCTCTCAAGTAGCCAGAACCCACAGGCATGCACAACCACACCCAGATAATTTTTTGATTTTATTGTAGAGATGAGGCCTCACCAAGTTGCCCAGGCTGGTCTTGAAACCCTGGGCTCA
>NW_007106311.1:0-982 GCF_000164805.1 Carlito syrichta
TGAATTAACTAGTCGGCCGGTGAATGAATCTACCTGTGCTGTGCCATAACTAGTTGGCAGGTGAGTGAGCCGAACTGTGAGCTGACTCAACTAGTCGACTGGTGGGCAAATGACTAGGTAGCTGACCTGTTGGCGTTCGAGCAAGCTGACAAGTTAGTTGACCTGTTGGCTGGTGAGTGAGCTGACTATTTTCCTGACCGGTGTGCATGCAAGTGAGCCTACTTGTTAACTAACCTGATGGAAAGCGAGGTAGCCCACTAGATAGCTGACCAGCTAACAGAGTTGCTAGCTGACTAGTTATCTAAGTAACTAAATGATTTGCTAACTGACTTATCTAGCTAGCTGACTAGCTAGCTGGCTATATATCTGACATAACTAGCTAGCAAACAAGCTATCTAGCTGTCTAACTAGCTGACTTAACTAGCTATGTAACTGGCTAGTTAGCTGGCTGGCTGACTTGACTATCAAGCTGACTAGCTAGCTGAGTAGCTAGCAGACTTAACTAGCAAGCTGACTAGGAACCTGAGTAGTTAACTGACTTAAGCTAGCTGAATATTTAGCTGACTTGCTAGCTGACTTGCTAGCTGACTCAACTACTAACTGGCTAACTACCTGTTTTAACTAGCTGACATAACTAGCTAGATACCTAGATAGCATGCTGGCTTGCCAACTGACTTAATTAGCTGAATTAACTAGTTAGCCAGCTGGCTAGCCAGCTGACTTAATTGCCTAACTACCTAAATAGCCAGCAGGCTAGCCAGCTGACTTAATTAGCTGACTAAACGAAGTATCCAGCTGGATAGCCAGCACACTTAACTAGCTAGCTACCTAGCTAGACACCTGGATAGCCAGCTGACTAAAACAAGCTGCCATAACTAGACGACTGATGGCTAGCCAGCTGACTTAACTAGCTACCTACCTACATAACCCGCTGGCTTGCCAGCTGACTTAACTATCTAACTACCTAGGTAACTTGCATGCC
>NW_007106312.1:0-1435 GCF_000164805.1 Carlito syrichta
TCTGGAAGTCAACACGTTTCAATTTGTGCAGAATAAAACATTCAGCATTTATGTGAGAAATGTAGTAGTTTCAAAGTTGAAACCAAATGTACAATGGATTCTCACGTATGAATAGGAAAGGAAGTTATAATGGGAGTCGTGCGCCCTTCGTAGAAATCAATCCCTTCAAAGGAACATTTCTATCCCCAACCCTGGACTGCAACTATCTTTAGATGAAAAAAGTTAAAAAAAAAAAAAATAGAAGAAAGCAAATACAGTCAGTTGCACGTTTTACAGCTTTTATTTATGTATTTATTTTATTTTAATTGTTGCACAATATGGGGTACAATTCAGAGTTAGATATTCAAACATTGATTATGCATGGTCCCTGGATGGTGAGGTCTGCCCCTCCCTCCGTTAACAATATAACTCCACAGCCAATCCCACCCCTACCCCAAAACCGTTTTCTACTACTGCCAATCACTTTCTTCTAGCACTCTAATCGATCAAGTGCAGCTCAGGAGGGAGAACATTTGGATCTCTATTCTTTGTTATAGTGATAATTCACGGAAAATGACCTAATTCATATTCATCAAGCTTTCTGCAAAATCCTTATACCTGTCACTTCTCAGGGATGCATAACATTCCATTTTGTGTATGTTCCACATTCATTTTATCCATTCCAGCTTTGAAGGCGACATGGTTGGTGTCAGGTTTTTTTCAAATGTGATTAGACCTGCAATAAGCATGCTTGTGCAGATATCTTTCTGTAAAAGATCTGAGTTCCTCCAGGTTTGTTCCCACCAGGGGAATTACAGGGTCACATGGTAGGTCAATTTCTTGTCCCTTTAGAAACCGCCCCACTGATTTCCAAAGATGTTGCTGTACTTTTCAGTCCACATGCAGTGCAGAAGCATTTTTTTCCCCCAAATCTTTTCCAGCATCTGATATTGTTTATGTTATTAATGAAGGCCGTTCTTACAGGGGTTAAGTGGTAGTTCAATGTGGTTTTCCTTTGCATTTCTCTGATGATGAGTGAGGCTGAGCACGATTTCATGTGTCTCCTGGCTTCCCACATCTCTTCTATTTGAAGTGTCCAATCATGTATTTTTGCCACTTTTTAACGGGATTGTTTGTCTCTTTTTCTGACTGTTTGATTTTCTTGTAGCTCACAGATGTTATCACGTTGTCAGATACATAGCTGGAGAATAGTCTGTCCCATTCGGGGGCTGTGTGCTTGGTATTTTGATGGTGTCTTGTATTTTGGAGAAGTTAATTTGTTTGGTACGATCCCAAGTGTCTAACATTCTTTTTAAATTATGGGTATTGAGGGATCTGAAGAGAGTAGCTGCCGGTTCCAGTTTTCATAAAGGAGTCTCCTGTGTTTCTGTGATGATTACATTTGGTGTTTTACGTTTAGGTCTTTGATCCATTGAGAGTTAATGTGTATGATGAT
>NW_007106313.1:0-1214 GCF_000164805.1 Carlito syrichta
CAGAGTGAGAATCCAACTCAAAAAAAAAAAAAAAAGAATAAAATTTGCCTTTTCAGCAACTTAGATGGAAGTGAACACCGTTGAGTGCAATTACTAAAAAATGGAAAATCTATGATGAATTTTCTTACTTATAGTAGGAGTTAAATATTGTATATACATGAACATAAAGAATAGAATGATAACAATGGAGATCTGGAAAGATAAAGTAGAGGGAGGTGACTTGAGAAATTGCCTAATGAGTACAATGTACATTTCTTGGGCAATGTTTACACTAAAAGCCCAGACTTTACCACTATACAATATATATGTAAATATTTTAACCTGTACTACATCAATTTATAACCGTAAAACAAAAATGTATTAAAAATAAATGAACAAAATTTTTTATATGTTTTCCTCAAGTGATAACACAGGAGTCTAATCTTGTTCTATCATGTGCTCTCTCAGTTCAGAGTCCTTGGTTTTCAGTCGCATGATCACAGAGGCAAAATGGAGCTGTGACTTTTTAAAGATATTTTAGGACTACACATTTCAAAGATTATATAGTTATTTGTGAACAATGCTTAAGCACTTTTTCACAGAGTTAATTTTCATTAAAAATAACCATAAGAACCTTAGAAAAGGAAGGAAATACTCTCATGGAAATCGGAACTGGCATCCAATTTCTGTACAAAACCCGAAACCCACAGGACTTAAGAGAGAAGATAGACAAATGGGACCTTATTAAACTGACAAGCTTCTGCAAAGCCAAAGAAACCATCAAGAGAGCAGGGAGACAGCCTACAGACTGGGAAAAAGTCTTTGCCAACTCTAGGTCTGACAAAGGCTTAACATCCTGGATCTACAAGGAACTGAAGCGTACTGAAAAGAAGAAAACAAACAACCCCATTATAAAATGGGCAAAAGACATGAACAGACACTTCACAAAAGAAGACATTCGAGCAGCCAACAAACACATGAAGAAATGCTCAACCTCACTAATCATCAGGGAGATGCAAATCAAAACCACACTGAGATACCACCTAACTCCAGTCAGAATGGCAATTATCAACAACTCAAAAAATAACAGCTGCTGGAGAGGGTGTGGTGAAAAGGGAACACTTCTACACTGTTGGTGGGAGTGTAAACTAGTGCAACCTCTGTGGAAAGCAGTGTGGCGATTCCTAAAAGCTCTAAAAATTGACCTTCCATATGACCCTGCAATCCCCCTACTG
>NW_007106314.1:0-740 GCF_000164805.1 Carlito syrichta
TGGCTACTCGGAAGGCTGAGGTGGAAGGATTGCCGGAGCCCAGCAGGTCGAGGCTGTGGTGGCCGGGAGCGGCCACTGCACTCCAGTCTGGGCGACAGAGTGAGACTCCAACTCAAAAAAAAAAAAAAAGGATAAAAGACATTTAAAAATTTCTAATTAAGCTACATAGAATTCTAAATGACAAAATTAAAAAGACACAACATAGATCAGTAAACACCAGAAGCCAAAATTAGGAAGAAATAATAGCGATAGGAATGTAGAATGATAAAACATATTATAATTTTTCCAGTGACTACATCATTGTATGCACTTGTGAAAACACAAATTGTTCAATTAAAATTGAGGAACCAGTCATACTCAATGTAATTGAATTAAAATTTAAAATACATTATTATTTTAGGGACAAATAATTTTTTCTCAGATCCTAAGAATTCAGAATTTAACAATATGCCAAAATTATTCAATAATGATTAAATACTGTTTATTTGATTAGACTATATTGAATTTTAATTAGGTCTCAATTTTTAATTTTTTTATTTATCTTTTATTTATAAAATTTACTTATTGCTGGGCTCGGTGGCTCAGCCTGTAATCCCGCGCCTTTGGGAGGCTGAGGTGAGTGGATTGCCTGAGCCCGCGGGTTCGAGACCCGCCTGGGCAGTGAGATCTCATCTCTACAATAAATCAAAAAATCAGCCGGGCGTGGTAGCGCATGCCTGTAATTCCAGCTACTTGGAAGG
>NW_007106315.1:0-888 GCF_000164805.1 Carlito syrichta
CCTACATTTCTGCATATTGCTAGAAATAGCAATTGAATTAGATTTTGGCCTTTTCTATATTCATTCGTAAAGGAGTATAAGTTTCTTAATTATATTCTCTACTTTTGCAATCATATAACCTTAATTTTTTAATAGAGGAAGCATATTAAAATAATAATAAAATTGTCCTTTTTCTGCTTACAATATACAAAATTTCTGGCATTTAGGTGAAGGTAAATATTAACTTAATTATCAGGATATTATATATTAACCTCATTTTAGCATAATTGTATGTATTTCCAAAAAAAGTAGCTTGTTTTACCTCTTTTATCACAGTATATAAAGTCACATTAGGGTAAGCATTAACTTGGTTTTGATAAAAATTAGGTTTTCTACATGCAACCATGTTAATGTATGTCATTCATTTTTCATCATTTTCTGATGACACCCAAATATGTTTTTCAAACTTGTGGATGAACATTTGTATTGTTTTGAGTACTAGCTATGAAACTATGATGACATAAGCATTATAGTTCATGTTTTTTCATTTCATAGAGGATGATGTCTCTCAAATGTATTCCAAGATTGCAGTTCCTGTACGGTAGGCTCTTAGCACATGAACAGCTAACACCAAAGTGTTTCGCAAATGGAAGGTCTAACTTATACTTCTAACAGTATAAACATATGCAATGCCTCTTTTTTCATGATTTTTCCAACATTACACATTTTTCATTTTTAATAGGTTTTTTTATTTGATTGTTAGAGTCAGAATCTACCTCTGTCACACAAACTAGTGCACCTCGAACTGCTGGGCTCAAGACACTCTTCCACCTCAGTCTTCTAAGTAGCTGGAACTACAGGCTCATGCCATCAAACCCGGGTAATTGTTTGGTTTTATTGTTGAGCTCA
>NW_007106316.1:0-803 GCF_000164805.1 Carlito syrichta
CTCTCATTAGAGTCCTGGGTTCAACATTTGGAAGCCCCAGCGAGATTTTCAGAGACCTCCTAGACTCCAGCCTGAAGTGTCTTAGCCAGTGGGTAAGTGCACATGCGCTTCTGGTAGGATATCGATATTCATTTTATAAGGCCGGAATAAGGTAGAGTAGAGGCACTCTAGGACCCTCCTGGCCAGAGGTCTTGGGAGACGTTCCTCGATCTCAGAGGGAGCCTAAGTGCTGGAAAGTGTGGGCTCAGAGGGGGTCCAGGCACGAGAGGCGCAGACCCAGACTAAGTTTAGTTCAGCTCCCGGTCGCATTGGCGAGCCAGGCAGGAGCGGGGGTCGTCTGGTATGCCCGATTTTTCGGGCACCCACAAGGCCCCCATTTGGAGGATAGTGCTGTCCTCATATCTGAAGGTAGCCCAGCACCGAGAGGTGCGGCCTTGCCTTCAGATAGGCTTTGTCTTTGTCTCTACGGCCATAGAAAAACGTATTTATATGTTAGTTGTGTCCTATTGTCTGCTATCTTTGTCTGTGTTTTGGTGTGGAGGATGGAAAACATGGGACAGAAACTAACCTCTCCTCTAACTCTCATGACTGATCATTTCTCAGACATTAAAGAAAGGGCTGACAATCTGAATGTAATTATTCAAAAAAGACAGCTCTGGGAACTCTGCAAGACAGAGTGGCCAGCCTTTGGCATAGGTTGGCCACCGGAAGGCATATTTTCACCACATATTGTTTTTCAGGTTAAAGATGTTATTCTCTGGGAGAAATGTGACCATCCGGACCAGGTACCCTATATCCTGATG
>NW_007106317.1:0-626 GCF_000164805.1 Carlito syrichta
TTATTTTTATTTATTTATTTATTTTTTTCATTAATCAGTAGTTTTTATTATGGTTTTGTGGGGTACAGTTAAGGGTAGGTGTACAATGACGTTTCTTTCAGGCACCCTGTAGATAAGAAGTGTTTTCCCATCCCCCGACAGATATTTGCTACTGTTAATCCCATCCCCCTCCCCCCCATAGTTTCCCAGTACCATCCGTCATTTTCTCATAGTATTGCATTGGATGTTCAAGGTCCATTATATGAGTGAGAACATGTGATATTCGGATTTTTGTTTTTGTGAGAGGTCACTCAGTATTATAGACTCTAGTTCCATCCAGGTTGCAGCGAAATTCATGATTTTGTTCTTTTTTATGGCTGCGTAGTATTCCATCGTGTATATGTACCACATTTTTTTAATCCAGTCCTCTTTTGATGGGCAGCATGGTTGTTTCCAGGTTCTTGCTATTGTGAACAATGCTGCGATAAACATACGTGTGCAGGTATCTTTTTTATAGAGTGATTTGTGTTCTTCAGGGTATATTCCCAGTAGGGGGATTGCAGGGTCATATGGAAGGTCAATTTTTAGAGCTTTTAGGAATCGCCACACTGCTTTCCACAGAGGTTGCACTAGTTTACACTCCCACC
>NW_007106318.1:0-773 GCF_000164805.1 Carlito syrichta
AATCTCCATTGAGCGACCGTCCACAGAAGTCATGAGCAGCACTCCTCAGAAAGGTCAAAAGGATCAAGGTCATCCAAAACAACAGAAGTCTGAGAAATGGTCACAGCCAAAGGGGATGCTGAGGAAACAAGATGACTGAGTGTAATTTAGATCTTGGATGGACTCCTGGAATGGAAAAGGGACATTAGGAAAAAACTGAGGAAACTTGAATACAGGTTGGGCTTTAGTTAATAACAATAATGTACCAATATGGATTCAATAATTAGCTGTAGATTTAAAAGGACTGTAAGATAAAGTTACTTTTTAAAAATTGGGAATACATTTTGCAGGAAAGAGTTTCCGCCATAAGATTAATGTGTAGAGCCCCGATGTTACCGTTTGACTAGGGATGAAAGGCCTGCATTCTTGGATGCCCATATTCTCTCTAGTTACTAGTACTGGAGTGTCGCTCAGATGCAGCATCTCGAAACTTCACTGTGGGTCTTTGGGTCTTGTGTCCATCTGTCTCACTGTCGTGTACTCAGTCGAGGTCAAAGAGGCAAGAAAGCTGATGTTTTTTCAGTATCCACCGTGTCCCAAACGTGTACTGGATTTCACTAAAGTTCACACATCCAATTAGAAGCCTATGGAAAAGGCCTGTCATTCCCACAGATGAGAAAGGCTGAGGCTTGCCCAAAATCACACTGATGTTTACCGGCAGACCACAGGAGCACCTTGGTTGTTACTTGACTCTGTTCTGGCCTCTCTCTCCTCCCAACACATACACCTTTGCA
>NW_007106319.1:0-1115 GCF_000164805.1 Carlito syrichta
TAGGTACCACCACAGCCAAGATTCAGAACTGATTCATCACCAGGATCTCCCTACATTAATATTTGTATCTCACTCCTCCAATCCCCCGTCTCTTGGCAACCAAAGTATTTTCTCCATTCCTAAAGTGACTATAGTTTTGTCACCTTAAGAGTGTTTATATAAATTGAATCAAATGGCATATTCCCTTCTAAAATTTTTTTTTATTTTAGATTTGGGGTTTATTTATTTATTTTACACACAAATGTGTGAAATGTATAGGTAGTGAACATTGTGTCCTGTATGTAGTTTCTGAGCCCTACCCCACCCCCATTAGCATCCCAGTGTCTGTCATTTGCATCCTTGTGACTGTTTGGCTCCCACATGTGGGTGAGAGCATATGGTGCTTAGTTTTCTGGTTCTGAGTCAGATTACTTAGAATGATGATCTCTTGAGACTCACTTTTTTTCACAAAGTATAATGCCCTTAACTCCATCCAGGTTGTTGTGTGTATTGCCAATTAGTTTTTTGGATGTGTGTGTGCGTGTGTGTGTGTGTGTGTGTGTGTGTTATGGACATACTAACAATTTTAAGTCATTCACATACTGTACGATTTTGAGTTGTTTTCAGTTTTTGTTAATAAAGAAAAACTATGGTGAATATTTGTATAAATTTTTTTTGTAGGTATAAGTTTTCATTTCTCTGGGATAAATATGTTACTTATCCCAAGAGTATGACTGTTGGGTCTTATAGTAAGCACATGTTAGTTTTGTCAGAAATTGACAAGCTGTTTGCCAGAGTGACTGTGCCATTTTCTATTCCCACCACTGATGTATTTAAGATCTAGTTTCTCAGCTCTCCTCACCAGTGCTTAGTTTTGTCACTGTCTTTTAGTTGTTGTTGTTCTGAAAGGTATGTCATGATTTCTAATTGTAGTTCTAGTTTTCATTTTCCTAACAGCTAAAGGTATTGAACATCTTTTCACATAGAATATCTTTTCACATGTTTGTCATCCATATCTCCTCTTTGATGAAATGTCTTTTCTGTATTTTGCCCTTTTTCTAACTGGAAAGAGAGAAAGAGAGAGAGAGAGAGAGAGAGAGAGAGAGAGAGAGAGAGAATATGTGTACACACTGTTT
>NW_007106320.1:0-1140 GCF_000164805.1 Carlito syrichta
TTTTATTTATTGTAAAGATGAGGTCTCGCCAAGTTGCCCAGGTGGATCTCGAACCCGCAGGCTCAGGCAATCCACTCACCTCAGCCTCCCAAAGGCGAGGGGCTGCAAGTTGAGCCATGGAGTTGGTGTCTCCACCTCTCAAAGTGCTGGGATGATTAGGTCTGAACCGGTGCACCAGCCTCACCTTCTTTTTTTAACCTTGCCAAATTCCTAGCTTTTTAATATGATTTGCTTTCCAACGTGGCTCTGTTATGACATCACATAACAGATAAAGAAGGGAAATCAAAGCATCTCCTGACTCTGGAGAGCTATCTTTTGGGGACTCCAGCACCTGTGAAGACACTTACCTGCCCCTCTGCCATCCTGCATGGTGCTTCATTTACATATCAAGAAACTCAACTCACTTATCTTCCTCAAGCTTTACTGCTTCCAGAATTCCTTAGATAACTCTAGCTCACTAATTGTCAGTCAGGAATTTTTTCTTTCCTTTTTTGAGATGGAGTCTCACTCTATCACCCAGGCTGGAGGGCAGTGGCATACTCACACCCACCACAGCCTCCACCTGCTGGGCTTAGGCAATCCTTCTGCTTCAGCCTTCCAAATAGCTGGAACTATACAAGTTCATGTCACCATCCCTGGCTAATTTTTTTTTTTTTTGAGTTGGAGTCTCACTCTATCACCCAGACTAGAGTGCTGTGGCCACTCCCGGCCACCGCAGCCTCGACCTGTTGGGCTCTGGCGATCCTTCCGCCTCAGTCTTCCAAGTAGCTGGAACTAGAGGCACGTGCTACCACGCCCAGCTAGTTTTTGATTTATTGTAGAGATGAGGTCTTGCCAAGTTGCCCAGACAGGTATTGAAGCCGTGGGCTCAGGCAATCCACTCACCTCCACCTCCCAAAGTCATAGGATTACAGGCTGAGCCACCGAGCCTGGCTAATTTTTTTTTTAATTTATTGTAGAGATGAGGTCTCGCCAAGTTGCCCAGGCTTCTCTCGAATCCATAGGCTCAGACAATCCTCTCACCCTGGCCCCCCAAAGTGATGGTATTATAGGTGTAAGCCACCGTGCCCAGCTCAGGAAATCTTTTAATGCACCTCCAGTCTCTGCCCTGGCCCCTTGGAAGCGTCCTGCCTGCCTGGA
>NW_007106321.1:0-828 GCF_000164805.1 Carlito syrichta
TCACCCCACTGTCTCCTGGCCTGGAAAAATTCTACTGGGAAATTTAGTGATAGTCTTATAGAGGTTCCTTGTATGTAGCAAGTTGCTTTTCTCTTGCTGCTTTCAAAGTTCTCTACATCTTTGACTTTTGAGATTTGGTTTTATTGTGTCTCAGTGAAGATCTATTTATGTGTAATCAGTTGAGAATTCTTTTTTTCCCTTGCAATGATGAAAAACCTGCTAGACAGATTCTAAAAGAGCTGCGACACTGTCGGTTGGGAAATCACAGGGCTTCATGGATCTTGATGTTTATTTCCTCTTCAGTTTTGGGGAATTTTCTGTCATTTTTTTCTTTAAATGTTTTCTGTCACTTTCTCCTCTGCTTTTGCCTCCCCTGAGTTCCCATAATGCACATTTTATTTCATTTGATGGTTTCTCATAAGTCCCATAGGCTTTCCTCATCTTTTTTGTTCTTTTTTCTTTTTGTTCCTCTGACCTGTCTTTTCAAATGACCTCACTGATTTTTTTCTTCTGATTGATCAAGTCTGGTTGAAGCTCCCTATAGAATTTTTCAGTTCATTCATTGTGCTTCAGCACCAGAATTTCTGTTTGGCTCTTTTTTGGGGTTTTTTTCTCTTTGTTAAACTTCTTTTGTTCATATAATTGTTTTCCTGATTTTGTTTAGTTGTCTGTGTTCTCTTATAATTCAGTGTTGCTTCAGACAATTATTTTGAATTCTTTCTCATGCAATTCATAGATATCCATTTCTTTAGAATTGATTACTGGTGCTTTACTTTGTTCCTTTAGTGTTGCCATGATTCCTTATCTATTTGTGATCCTTGTGGCCTA
>NW_007106322.1:0-821 GCF_000164805.1 Carlito syrichta
AAGTTGGCGCATCTATGTTGGGTGCATATATGTTTAGGATAGATATTTCTTGTTGATAGATTGAGCCTTTTATCATTATGTAGTGGCCTTCTGTATCTTTTTTGATTTTTAATAGTTTCAAGAGTATTTTGTCTGAAATTAAGATTGCTACTCCTCTTTTCTTTTGTATTCCGTTCACCTGAAAGTTTGTTTTCCATTCTCTTACTTTGAGTCTGTGGGTGTCCTTTCTAGTGAGGTGAGTCTCTTGAAGGCAATAGATTGTTGCCTGATGATATTTTATCCATTTTTCCATTCTATGTCTTTTCAGTGGTGCATTTAGTCCATTCACATTTAGGCTAATAATTGAAATGCAAGAGTTGATCCCTGTCATAAGGTTCTTACAGAGTTGTTCCTGTTTGTTTGCTGTCTTTCTTTGGGTTCTGGGGTTGGCTCATGTGTTTTTTTAATCTTTTGCCTATACTCTTGTGAAGAATGTTGTTGTTCTTTTTTCTTTTTCTTCTGTGTTCAGTACTTTCTTAAGTGTTTCTTGTAGAGGTGGTCAGGTGGCAGCGTAGGTTCTTAGGGATTGGATATCTGGAAAAGATTTCAATTCTCTCTCACTAATGAAGCTTAGTTTGGCTGGGTAGGTTATTCTTGGTTGAAATTGTTTATCTTTTAGAACTTTGAAGATAGGGTTCCAGGCTCTTCTAGCCTGAAGGGTTTCTGTGGATAAATCTGCTGCTATTCTAATTGGTCTTCCCTGGTAGTTAGTCTGGCCTTTTTCTCTTGCTGCCTTTAGGATTTTTTCTCTGTTATAGCTACTTTGTTTAGGCGAATTATTA
>NW_007106323.1:0-441 GCF_000164805.1 Carlito syrichta
CATTTCTCTGCTCTGTCAGTGTCTGACAGTAGGAAGAGTCCATCTTGTCTGTCTTCTTCTTGCAGCTGATGAGGAAGATATCAAAGAAATACGCTGACTTGGGAGAGGGAGGGTTTTAAAATGAGAATGTAAAATAAGACACCTAGTCAGCTAGTAGAAAAAGGTAATTAAGCCCAAAATAAAAACAGAAAGGCATATTAAAAAGGAACACCAAATCAAGAACTCTATCCTCTCACCAGATGACCCAACAGGGTGATCAAGCCTTGGATTTTCTAAGCAGCATATTTATAGACAAAATATTTACAAAATGTCATTGAGAGCTTTTAAGCCCAAAGGCAGTCCCAGTGTTCACCACACTGCTTCAGCTATAGCCTTCCATTTCAATGGGGCTGAATTCTTCCAAGTGTGTATAAGTTTGAACAGAGAGAATTAGGTCCAATT